>NC_090730.1:75120532-75140532 GCF_036898095.1 Palaemon carinicauda | reverse complement strand
TCTGTTTCTTCCCTGAAGCCTCATAATGTCTTCTGGTTTCCTCCAAAAGTCTGAACTGACTTTTAACACCGAATCTTTTTCTCATCGTTAAGGAGAGAAAATCATGAGATGTAGGTTCCGTGTTTCTTGTGATGAAGCGAAGACAATCGACTTCTGTACTCGCTGAGACATGGATGGATCTGGTAACGGTACGAATTTTATTCGTAGTTCCAATGCCAGAGGGAACCACACGCTATTTGGCCACTTGTGGGCCACTTTTGCTGCTTTCCCTTTGAAGGATCTCAGCTTATCGAGGACCTTCAAAAGGAGGTTGTGCGGAGGGAACAGATAAATACTGGACCATCTGTTCCAGTCCAGGGACATAGCGTCCACTGCCTCCGCTAGCGGATCCTCGTATGGGGACACGTAACGATCTATTTTCTTGTTGTCTTTCGTCGCAAAGAGGTCTATCTGCATCTCTGGGACTTGACTCGAGATGAAGGCGAACGATCCTGCATCAAGGGACCATTCTGACTCTATAGGTGTAAACCTGGATAGAGCGTCCGCTGTCACATTGCGGAACCCTTGAATGTGAACTGCTGACAGGTGCCATTTCTTCCTTTCCGCCAAACGGAATATGGCCAACATCACTTGGTTGATTTGAGGTGACCTCAACCCTTGTCTATTTAGGCATCTCACTACTACCTCGCTGTCTAGAACCAGTCTTATGTGGATCGAGTGGCGAGGAGAAACTTTCTTTAGTGTCAGAAGCACTGCCATGGCTTCTAGAAAGGTGATGTGAAATGACTTGAAAAGATTGGACCAAGCTCCTTGGACTCTCTTCTGATGAGAGTGACCTCCCCAGCCTTCCTTTGAAGCGTCTGTGTGGATAGTTACTGATAGGGGAGGAGGTTGAAGAAGTATTGATTTCTTCAATTGCTTGGCATTGGACCACGGCTTGAGAAGCGTTCCCAGTCGAGTCGGTAGTGGTCTTATTAGATCTCTTCGCGCGCTTGATGCATATTTTCTCCTGACTCCTGTTGCATCCTTAAGCTGTGCTCTTAGCACTGGATTTGTTATCAAAGCAAACTGCGGAGAGCTCAGCACTCTCTCCTGTTCGCGTCTTGATATCTGTTTGGATTTTGAGCTGGAGAAAGTCGAGACTTTTTTATGTTGATCTTGAATCCCAGATGTTCTTGGAACTGGACCACTATCTTAGAAGCTTGCATGCATTCTGTCTTGGATGCTGCCCACACCAGCCAGTCGTCCATTTAGGCTACCACTTGGACCCCCTTTAGGCGTAATTGATGGACGGCTGCGTTCGCCAGCTTCGTGAAAATCCTTGGGGCTATGTTTAGCCCGAAAGGAATGACTCTGAAGGCGTAAAGTTTTCTATGTAACTTGAAGCCTAGGTAGGAGGAGAGGTGACGATTAATTGGAACGTGCCAATAAGCGTCAGACAAGTCTATAGAGACAGTATATGCCCTTATAGGCAGTAGGGTCCTTATGTGCTGAAGCGTGAGCATTCTGAACTTGTAGTTCACTGTGAACTTGTTGAGTGGCGACAAGTCTAGAATGACTCTGAGTTTTTCTGAGTCCTTTTTTGGAACACAAAACAGCCTTCCTTGGAATTTGATGGACTTAACTTTCCAGATTACTCTTTTGTCTAAGAGTTCTCGGAAATATTCTTCCAGAACGGGGGAGGAGTGTTGGAAGAATTGAGGAAAATTGAGGTGGAGGACTGCTCCAGCTCCAACCTAGTCCATTTTTAATTAGGCTGTGGGCCCAGGGATCGAAGATCCAGGTATCCCTAAATAGCTGTAGTCTCCCTCCTACTGGAAGTACCTTACTTCTGCTGTTGTGGACATGAGGCCTTGCCTCCGTGACCGCGTCCTCCCCTGTATCCCCTTCCTCTTGAAGGGCATCTAGAAAAACCTCTGACAGTTCCTCTAGCTCTCAAACGAAAGGAAGAAGTCTGCCCTTCGAAGGCTGGGTTAAAAACTGGCGACTGTGTCGCCACTTGTTGAGGTACCAGCTGGTACGTGGTTGGAGGTTGTGCCACTATCTGAGGCACCGCTGTCACAGGAAGTTGTTGTTGATGTTGCTGTCAGTAGGGTTTAGCCAGCCGAGAGGATGTCCTAGGCCTTTTTGTCTTCCTCTTTGGTTGGGGACCCTCATCCGGAGAAGACTTTCTCTTAAGATCTAAGCCCCACTTTTTGAGAAGGTTCCTATTCTCTGTGGCGGCCTTGTCTACTACCTCTTTAACCACTTCATTGGGAAAGAGGTCTTTACCCCAAATACGAGAGGAGATCAGTTTCCTCGGTTCGTGCCTCACTGCAGCAGAGGCGGACACGAACTCTCTACAGACTCTCCTAGCTTTAATAAAGCTATAGAGATCCTTCCTAACTGTGGCCAGATGGGTTTTGGCTACAACCATGAACATGTCCTGGTTCTTGGGGTAACTTGCTATCGTTTCTAGTGTCGTTTGTAACGACATCGATGCTGCAAGTCTTTCCTTTGTCTCTTGCTCTCTACGCAAAAGAACCTCCAATATCAGCTTCCAGCTTCCCGATTGAGACGGTAAGGTGTACGTCCTTCCAGTCTTCTTGGTCCAAGGGCAAGGTCAGAGATAACGGCTTGCACTCCTCCAAGGAGGGTCATGGTTTCCCTGCCTCCACCGCCTTTAAGGCTGCCTTATATCCCTTTTACAAGAAGGGAAAGGCTCTGGTAGGAGAGGCCACAAAGGAGGGAAGCTTCTTACTCAAGGCGGGCACCTTTGAGTTAGTGAAGCCCCTCTATTTCATCGAGCTCGCTAGTAACGTCTGAGCTTTGCTATGGTAAAAACCTATGACCTCCTTCGGCTCCGTCTCCTCCTTTGAGGCTGGCTCCTTCCAAAGACGGACCTAGCAGTCCGGATAAGAATCTTTGTTGGGCGAAAATTCCACTTCTTCCAGGGGAATTGCTCCCAACTTTTCTGAGATCATAATCTTCCCGGTTGTCATTGGCATGTGTTCGGCATACCTCCAAGGATAGGTATCCGAGCACAAAGGAAGATCCTTCACGCTGAGGCGCTTCTGGGGCCCACGTGATGCTCCAAGTCTATGTATCTCCAGTTTCATTGCAGCTTCCTTCTCATCATTCTTCCTTTGAATTTGTTGGATCATCTCAACAATGGAAGAAAGAGTCCTTCCCAGCTCATCTGGGATAGCAGACGATGTAAAAGGAACAGGTTCTGGGTCCGGAACCGATGTAACCGACACTTCGTCGATTTCTTCCTCTTCTACTTGAGGAGCCTGGAACAGCTCCTCCTCCTGACCTTCTCCTAGAAAGTCCTTCTCAGTAGAATCCGACACCTCCGACATCCTATCGTCCAATTGGATGTCTTGAAGGGCGGCCGAGACTTCAGAATCTACCGGATTTTGGGCAGTTGGTATCTCCACCTGAGGCTGGGGGATGATTGCATCAGCCGATGCTTTAAGGAAAAGGTAGGCCCTCATCTTCTCATTTGGAAGGTAGGGGCCTGAGGTGTTTTTCTGAAAACCCCTCCCCCAGGATTGTAACATTTCCTTGGCAGCATCCCTTGACTCCGTTGACTTAGGGTCGTCAAAAGCCTCGGTAATCAGGTTAGAACAAACCGTACAAACATGAGGGTCCCAATAGCGGAGATCACCTCTGGAGGCTGCGCATGCTGCGTGCCTCCTGCAAAGTTGATGTCCTCAGAAGTTCTTACTGCGGACATTACAGAACACACTCCCACACTTCGGATGGTCCTCCTGTAAAGAGAAGAAAAATCCATGAGTATCAAGTGAAGGCTTTCACTTATATTGAGACATTTAGCTTATATAGAAAAGCTATGAAAGCCAGAAGGAAAGACACATACTTGTATTTACTGTCCAGTCAATTGCTGAAACCTCCCGAGATATCAAAACTAAGGTTAATTCTATTCTAGAATACCTTATGTAATTTCCTAAACGGAAATTTAAGGTGTAGTTCATACCTTGAGATGAAGTTTTAATATACGGGATAGAAAGAATACAGAAAGAACTTATTTTCTACAGTAATCTTTCTTACAGAATCCTTCCGACATGGACTAGGGAAGCAAAGCTTCCTGTGTCCGCCCCTAACCTAGCATTCTCTATGTTAGGAAGAAGCAGACCACAGACTAGAAACTCTGATGTTCTGCCCTAACCCAAAAAACCAGTCACTCTGGTTATCAGGTCAGGACAGACATATCCTAGAATAGTTATACCTAAATTATTATACAGATAGAACCACTAGGATTAAGCCAAAGGCTTACAGAGGGAGAGAGGGATTGAACTTAGCCTCCCGAGGAGAAAAGAACAATCGGGGATGTGTGAAAGTATACTACTGTACCTAGATTACTAGACTAGGTAAGGTGAGAATTGATTACCTAATTCACCGAAACTCTCTCGTATACAATCTTGGAAAAAACATTCAACAGTATCTTACATGTATAAAATATTTGCCTATAGCTTAAATAATATAACACTCAGAAAAACTTATATCATGCTTGAAAGTACTAGTGCCAGACGCCTAGGCTACAAAGCCTCGTGAAGGGCAAGATCGGTTACCTAAATCACCGAACTAAAAACTGACGGTATAATATAAGCATTCCTAGAGGAGCTGAATAGCTAGATTATTAAAGCATAACAAACCGGGAACGTCGCTCTAGCTAACTAAATGACCCATAAATAGCGAGCAATAGCATTCAGGATGCCTCCGGTAGGCAACAGATCTTGTTTACGTTAATATCTCTTTTGATTTAATTCAAAAGGACAAGAGCTTACATTTATACATAGTAAAGATAATACTCAACTTTCCAGAGGCAAAAGAGGCCGAAGAAATCATCAAAAAGTTGAATTATATCCAAAATAACGAGAGAACACAAGGGAAAACACCGAGTAGTAAAACTACACGAAAAGAATAAAGAGGGCGCTACCGCCTTCATCAGATACACACTGGAAATGGAATAGGAGAGATGCCTTACTCATTCTCGTTTCAGATTCTTGTCATTATAACCTCTCGAAGCGTTAATACTGTTCTGGGTGAAGATAGCTATGTGACGTGTCAAGAATACGTCCTCAGATATTATGCAATATCCCTGTGAGATTATTCAGGGATATTCGCTCCAGGAGTTAGAATTCTGGATACCTTAAGGTAAAATTCTCTGGGAATATCACTGCAGTCAATTATACCTTAAAAAGCTACCTATTAGGAACTTCCATCAGGACGACATGGCCTGAGCCCAAATATATATATATATATATATATATATATATATATATATATATATATATATATATATATATATATATATATATATATGTGTGTGTGTGTGTGTGTGTGTGTGTGTGTATGTGTATGTATATATATCATCATTATCATCTCCTCCTACGGTTATTGACGCAAACGGCCTCGTTTCGATTTCGTCAGTTGTCTCTATCTAGAGCTTTTAAATCAACACTCCTCTATTCATCATCTCCCAGTTCACGCTTCATAGTCCTCAGCCATGTAAGCCTGGGTCCTCAAACTCTTCTAGTGTCTTTTGATACCACCCCCCCCCCAAAAAAAAAAAATGTCATGTTTAGTAATCCCTCTTGGGAAGTGCGAAGGGCATGCTCAAATTATCTCCATGTACTCTTCACCATGATCTCATCCACATATGGAACTCGACTAATATTTCTTATAATTTCAGTTCTAATCCTGTCCTGCCATTTACCTCACAATATTTTTTTGAGGGCTTTGTTTCCAAATAGACAAAATATGTTGGATATTGTTTCATTGCCATATAGCATCACTGATCTCACTAAACTGATATATAGCTTGTTTTTTATATGTAATTTCAGGCAATTTTATTCAAAATTTTTATTGTACTAGTCATTGTTTGATTGGCTTTTTTCAATCTTTCATTAAACCACAATTTTAAAGACTGTATTAGAGATTATAGTTCCTTAATATCTAAATGGTTCCACCTTATTAATCCTTTCTCCTTCCAATAATATTTCATCTCCCATTGCATATTCCGTTCTCATTATCTCTGTCATTCTTCTAGTGATCTTAAGCCCAGCTTCATGTGATATTTCATACATTCTGGCAAGCAAGCTTTGAAGGTGCTGTGGTGTTCTTTTAATAAGGACAGTGTCATCAGCATACTCTAGGTCTGTTACTTTCCTATGACAAATCCAGTCCAATCTTTCTCCACCATCCCCAACTGTTCTATGAATTACAAAACCCATGAGAATAATAAACAAGATGGATGATAACATATTCCCTTGGAGTACTGCACTGTTCACTGGACATTCTTTTGTTAGGACTTAATCAAATTTGCATATTTAAGAGGAACTCCATAACAACGCAGGAATCTCCACAAAATATTTCGGTGCACACTTTTTCAAAGTGGATTTCTATATTCTACACAGTGCTGTACAACTTGTCTTGAAAGGAAAATTTGGTCTGTACAACGTCTACCTTTTCAGAATCCTGTTTGTTCATATCTCAGCGTTTCTTCAATATTTCTCTCTAGTCTCTTAAGAATGAGCCTACTATATATTTTCATGACAACTATGTAAGGTTGATACATCCATAATTATTGCAATCAGTCATACCTCCTTCTATTACCATTTTTACCCGCAATCCTAGCTCCCATTCATCAGATTTTGCCTCTTCCTGCAACATTCTACTAAATAATCTTGTTCTGGTAGTCACTTAAGTTTCGGCCAGTATCATCTTAACAGTTATTCCATCGTATTCATGGACTCTCCATCTCTTTTGTTTTCTAATGATGGCTCTGATTTCAAACACACTGAACTCATTTATGGGCACATCAATGTCTTCCTGAGATTCAGGTATATCGATCAAAAAATTTTTTCCTTCATATCTGCGATTTATAACCTTACTAAAGTGTTCTATCCAATGCTGCCTTTCTTCATCTTCTATTGTTGTAAATGATCCATCTCTCTTTTTTGATCGGTATATGCTCCTTTTTTGGCACAGTAGAGATTTCATGAATAATACTATAAACAATTCTATTACCACACTCACTCTCTGAATTCATAGCTTTGTCAGCCTCATCTGCTATCCTGCCTAAATATTCTCTCCAGTCATTCGTGGCATTTCTTTTTACTTCACTATCAATACCGGAATACTTAGCATGCTCTACTTTGTATATTTTATTACTTACTCAAATACAATCAACAATCAACTTTTCTCTTTTTCTTCTTTGTATAGTATCCTACGTATACGTATCCAGGGTTTCTTCCTTGTAACTGCCTATTTCAGAACTGCACTACCAACTGAAGGATATATGTTCTTAATATCTCACCATTCATCATTAATTGTCTACTCTTCGTCTATTAAAGTCTCTGAAATTGCAAATCAATCCCTACATTCAATGACAGAGGTTTCTCTGTGGTCATTTTTTAGACGCGTAGTTGTATCAAACCTAGGTATTCTATCTACATTTAGTTGAGTGCTTTCAGTTTTAACTTCAGTGTGGTAATGAGTCGCTGGTGATCACTACCAATATCTGCACTTCTATAGCTTCTGATGTTTCTCAGAGGCTTACTTTTCTGTTTATTAATGGCTATGTGACCTATTTGATTTTTGTAATAGCCACATGGGGAAGTCCATTTATATTTGTGGATATCCTTGTGCTGGAAAAGGTACCTCATATAATGAGATTGTTTGTTCAGTAAAATCTTATAAAATTTGCCCAATTTTCATTTGCAGCTTCACCAAGACCCTCAACCCCCATCACATTTTCTATACCTTGATTATTCCTTCGAACTTTAGAATCAAGGTCACCCATACCAATTTTCGTATATCTCTTTCGGATCCCATCTACTACACTATTCAGTTCTTCATAGTATTCATCTATCCTTTCTTCTGGGGAATCACTGGTTGATATATAGAAATCTGTAATACTCATTTTGCACTGCTTTGATTTGAAGTTTGTAAGTAATAATTTACTATCTAAAGCTCTCCAATCTGTTAAACCCTTTTCTGCTCTTTGCGTCATCATCATTCCTACTCTTCTCTTCCAACTTCATCTGTTCTTCTGGAGTAGATATATATACTGCCTTAGTCTAAGATTTCCTTACCAATCCACTTAAAACATGTTTCATTTAAGGCCAAAATATCCAAACATATATTTCATAAATTCATACTCCACCTGCTGTAACTTCCCAATCTGATTCATCGTTCTAACATTTCAATCACCAATTTCCCTTTTCCATTAGTATTTAGAAACTGGGCATGTGACTGGGGGAACTTCTTTTTTTTTCGCTTTCCATATACAGAATATAACCAGAGAGGATTCATTGGCTAAATTAATCAGAGGATATCCAGTTCCTTGTGATGTGCAGTCCTTATATAGCTAATGCAAGTGACCCCTGCGGGTCCATACTAACTCAAGTAAGATCAACCGCCAGGTATCTGAAGTATAAGTGAAAGAGATATCTTTTCCATCGCCTTAAACCCAATCCAGTATCTGCTGCCTGTAACTTCCTCGATATTTTAGGGCGGCATTTCCTCCACCCCCTAAGTTCTTATTACTCCACCAAGTTGCCCATATGCTTACATAACCGTTGGCGAACATGGATTGCTAAGATATAATGCGTAGCACAGTTAAACAATGCAATGAACTCGAAAAATTTTTATTCATAGTAGAATAGAGGTTGATTATATTTTTAATTTATTACTTGGCAATACATTAATTGATCAGAGATACAAAACTGTTGGTTTTGCTATTTACAGTATAGCATAATATATATATATATATATATATTTATATATATATATATATATATATATATATATATATATATATATATATATATATATATATATATATATATATATATATATATATATATATATATATATATATATTTTTGGGCTCAAGTCATGTCGTCCTGATGGAAGTTCCTATAGGGTAGCTTCCTATGGTATATTACAACTACGGCGATATTCCCAGAGAATTTACCTTAAGGTACCCAGAATTCTAACTCCTGGAGCGAATATCCCTAATGAAAGGGATATCGCGACATATCAGAGGACGTATTCTTGACACGCCACATGGCAATCTGCACCCCAAACAGAGATAACACATCGAGGGGTCAATTGGCAAGAAACGAAAACGGGAAAGAAAAAGGGGGAGCCGCTCCCAAGGCTCCCTCTTCTCCAGTTTCGTAAGCGTGCCTGGCGCCAATCCTGGCGCCATCTGTATTCATTTTTGCGTAGCTTAACAACTTGGTGTTTTTTCCTGTGTTTCTCGTAAATCTTGGATTTATTCAGCTTTTCATGGCTTCTCCAACTTCGTTGGCCTCTGATAAGTTGAGTACCATTTCTTTTATGTATAAATGTAGGCTCTTAGTAAATTTTTAAGTGATTAATAGGATTAATCTTTGTTACAAGAGCCGTAGCCTACCGGAGGCGTCATGGACGCTGTCACTCGCTAGGTATGAGTTTTAGTTAGCCAGAGCGACATTCCCGGTTGTTTTGCTTTAATAAATTTTAGCTATTTAGCGTTACCTAGGATTTCCTTACGTGCTTTAGTATTATTTTGGCGAAGTATTCGCCAACTCTGGCTTACGCCAGGCCATGTAGCCTAGTCGTTTGGTCCTAGTACTTTCTGCATGATTTTGGTTTTCCGAGTGTATTAAAATTTTATTTAAGCTTTAGGCTGTTTTTTATACATTTAAGATTAAGTTGAATATTTCCAAGAGAGTATACGAGTGAGTTTCGGTGATTTAGGTAATCGATTCTCTTGGTGCCTAGGCTAAGTTGCTTATGGAGTCTTAGTATACTTTCTCATACTCCCCGGTTGCTTTCTTTTCTTCGGAGAAGGTATGCAATCCCTTTCCCTCTGTTTAAGCCTTGGGCTTATCCCTAAGTGGTTTATCTGAATTAACTTTCGATAAAACTATACTGGGGTGTTACTGTACCTTCCTGTTCCAGTAAGTCTGGTTTCAGAGAAGGACAGAACAACAGAGTTTTTAGTCTGAGTCTGTGTTTGTCTGGCTTGGGGTAGAATCTCCCTCGCTGGCCTGACACAGACATAGGAGGCTTAGCCTCCTTAGGTCACTACCGAAGGTTTCTGTACGAGATGATTCCTTCTTTTGTGATCTAGCAGACTAGTCCTTGTTGCTGTTCTCGGTGGGAGGATAAGATCCTTTCCCTGGGAGTAGCAACACCTTCCTTGCTTTGGTTCTTTGGGAGCTGGCAAGTATTGCTGGCCTCCCTCCTTGGATCTCCCTTAGGCTAAGATGAGTTTTCTTGGCTGCGGGTGATCCTTCACTAAAGCAAGGTTGGTAGGACCCTCTTTTGTCCCTTCCCCCTCTATCTCCGTAATGGCCTAGCCATTACAGTACTGTACGTCATTCTACATCTGGACCTAGGATAGGTTAGGATGTGGAATTGACTCAGTCCTTTGCCGGCCGGCAGAGTCTGTCGGCCGGCAAGGGTCTTCTGCTTTGAGTGCTGCCCAGACCTCCCTTGGTCCCTCATCCATGCCTGCCTGTGAGCAGACGGCATTGGTCAGGAAGCCTGAATTAGACTCTCCCCTTCCTTATATGCACTCTTTCGGATTGCCGGGCTTGGAGGTAGTTTACGCTCTTATCCCGGCATCCATTCTGTTTTCTTCTAGTGCTGTACCTGACCCGGCTGCCGGCCTATGAGGCTAGCAGCCGGGCAGTCATAGTCCTCTGGTTCTTTTGCTGCTGGCTGGCATCGGTTGTTTACCTTTGCCGGCCAGCTAATGTCAGCCCTTGTCTGCCGGTTGCTAGGAGCAGTGGCCGGCAGCCGGGTGCTACCCTGTGTAGCCGACATTGGCTGTTGCCGCCCGGCAGTTACTGCCGGCCGGCACATGCATTTGAACCAGCGTTCTGCCGCCTTATAGCTGTTAAGTAGCATACTTTAAAGCTAGTTATGGTGTGTGCCGGCACTTGCATTACCTTCTATACTGTTCCAGTATTCTTCAGTATAACATATACTGTAAGAAGAAAACTATAGTATAAGTTTTGGTACAGCACTGTGTGTTCTAACACTTTTGTGTTGTCTTGCGCAGCCCTTTGCTGTTGCCTTACAGATAAGAAAGTGAGTTCTTTTTTGTCTATGATCCAGGATTTTAAAATCATTGCTTAGGTGTGAGCTCCACCTGTTTCCTCTGGAAACTTTTCATTGGTTATTCTAGAAGAGATTAACCATGCGATTTTATTATCTGGAAGGCTGCAACAATTGGTTGTGAAGGAAACACAAGTGTGTGTCTTTCCTTTCTGAATTGTTATGCTAAACTGTGCATATCCAGTGATACATAGTTCACTTGATACTCATGGAAATTTTCTTCTCTTTGCAGGAGGTACGTCCAAAGTGCGGAAATGCTTTCTGCAACGTCCGCAGTAAGAACCTCTGCGGACATGGATTATGTAGGAGGCACGCAGCATGCGCTGTCTCCAAGGGTGATCTCCGGTATTGGGACCCCCAGGTATGTACCGTGTGCTCTAACCTGATTACTGAAGCTTTTGATTCCCCTAGGACAGCGGAATCAAGGGATATAGCAAGGGGGAAGCTTCGCACCTGGGTAAGGGGCTTCCAGAAAAACACCTCTGGACCTTATCTTCCAAGTGAGAATATGAGGGCTTACCTTTTTCCTAGGGCATCAGCTGATGCAGTGATTCCCCAGCCTCAAGAGGAGATCCCCCTAGTTCAGATCCAGGTGGATGCTGAAGTGGCGGTCGCCGTGCAAGACATCCAGTTGGAGGACAGGATGACAGACGTGTCCGAGCGTCTGGAGGAAGACCTCCTGGCAGGAGGCCAGGATGAAGATCAAGCCCCAGACATCGTAGAGGAAGAAGCCAACGAGGTGTCGGCTGCTCCGGTTCTGATCCGTGAACCTATTCCCTCAACATCGTCCGCTCTCCCAGTAGAGCTGGGATAGGCCCTCTCCTCCATTGTTGGAATGATCCAACAAATGCAGAAGGAGAATATGGAGAAGGCGGCTGCAATGGAACTGCGGATGCAGAAGCTTGCAGCATCACGTGGGCCCCAGAAAAGGCTCAATGTGAAAGACCTTCCCTTGTGCTCAGATGCTAACCCGTGGAGATATGCTGAGCACATGCCGATGACGACTGGAAAGATCGTCTTGTCGGATAAGCTGGGTTCAGTTCCCCTTGAGGAAGTGGAATTCTGGCCCAGCAAAGGGTCATATCCGGACTGTTATGTCCGGTTGAGGAAGAAACCAGCTTCAAAGGAGGAGACAGAGCCAAAGGAGGTCATAGTGATGGACCATGCTAAGGTTCAAGCTTTGCTTTCATCTTCGATGAAAGAGAGGGGCTTCACAAACTCAAAAGTTACTGCATTGAGTAAGAAGCTCCCTTCCTTTGTGTCCTCTCCTGCTAGAGCCTTCCCCTTTTTGCAGAAAGGGTTTGCGGCTGTATTAAAAGCAGTCGAGGCTGGCAAGCCTTGCCCCTCCCTGGAGGAGTGTAAACCCTTGTCGCTGGCCCTACCCATGGACCACAAGGACTGGAAGGACGTCCATCTTACCTTCTCAGTCGGGAAGTTGGAGGCTGATATTGCCGGACGTCAGTTCGGTGAGAACCTCCCTAAGCTCTCTGACTTTCTTTTGCGGAGAGAGCTCGAGACAAAAGAAAGACTGGCTGCCTCAATGTCTCTTCAGACCACTCTTGAGACGATGGCAAGTGACCCCAAGGTCCAAGAAATTTTCATGGTAGTGGCCAAGATTCATCTGGCCACAGTGACGAAGGTTCTTTACAGCTTCGTCAGGGCGAGGAGAGCTTGTAGGGAGTTCGTGTTCACCTCGGTTACAGTGAGGCATGAGCCAAGGAAACTAATCTCCTCCAACATTTGGGGCAAAAACCTTTTCCCTAGCGAATTGGTCAAAGAAGTTGTGGATAAGGCCGCCACGGAGAATAGAAATCCTCTCCAAAAGTGGGGCCTGTCTATCAAGAGAAAGTCTTCCCCGGATGAGGGTCCCCAACCGAAGAGGAAGACTAAAAGGCCTAGGCTACCGTCTCGGCCAGCCAAGCCAGTTGAACAGTAACAGCAACAGCAGTTGCCGATGCCTTCAGTGCCCCAGATGGTGGCGCAAACCCCGACCACTTTCCAGTGGGTACCCCAGGCCGTGTCGACACAGTCCACGGTGTTCACCCCAACGTTCGAAAGGCAGTCTACTTCCTTTCAAGCAAAGCCTAGAGGAGCAGCCAGAGGCTCGTCTAGGCGCCCCTCAAGGGAAAGGGGATTCAGGGGTGGTCGCGGTCGGGGAGGCAAGACCTCAGGACGGCAGTCCAAGTGAGATGATGCCGGTAGGAGGGAGACTTCAGAATTTTCGAGATCGGTGGACCTTCGATCCCTGGGCCCACAGCTTACTCAAGAACGGACTGGGCTGGAGCTGGTACAGCACTCCACCCCCGTGCCCTCGGTTTTTCCAACACTCCACCCCCGTTCTGGAGGAGTACGTTCAAGAACTGTTGGAGAAAAATGTGATCCGAAGGGTGAAGTCCATCAAATTCCAAGGGAGGCTGCTTTGTGTTCCCAAGAAAGACTCGGAAAAGCTCAGAGTCATTCTGGACTTGTCGCCACTCAACAAGTTCATAGTGAATTGCAAATTCAAGATGCTAACACTGCAACACATAAGGACCTTACTGCCCAAGAGGGCATATTCCGTCTCCATAGACTTGTCGGACGCCTATTGGCACGTTTCAATCAACCTTCGACTCTCCCCCTACCTAGGGTTCAAGCTATGATGAAGACTATACGCCTTCAGAGCCATGCCATTCGGGCTAAATATAGCCCCAAGGATTTTCACGAAGCTTGCGAGCGTAGCTCTCAAACAATTACGCCTAAAGAGAATTCAGGTAGTAGCCTATCTGGACGACTGGCTGGTGTGGGCAGCATCCGAGACAGAATGCTTGCAAGCTTCCAGTCAAGTGTTCCAGTTCCTAGAGTATCTAGGCTTCAAGATCAACAGAAAAAAGTCTCGACTTTCTCCATCTCAAAAGTTCCAGTGGCTGGGAGTCCACTGTGACCTAATGTCACACCGTTTCTCCATCCCGGCGAAGAAAAGGAAGGAGAAAGCGGGTTCTGTCAAGAGACTTCTAGATTCCGAAAGGATATCAAGACGCGAACAGGAGAGGGTACTGGGCTCTCTCCAGTTTGCTTCGGTGACAGACCCAGTGCTAAGAGCACGGCTAAAGGATGCAACCGGAGTTTGGAGAAGTTATGCATCAAACGCGCGAAGAGATCTGAGAAGACCAGTTCTGCTTCGGCTACATACTCTTCTCAGGCCTTGGTCCCAAGCCAGACATCTAAAGAAGTCGGTTCTTCTTCAGCCACCTCCCCCGTCGGTGACGATTCACTCAGACGCCTCGAAGGAGGGATAGGGAGGTCACTCTCATCGGAAAAAAGTCCAGGGGACTTGGTCCAAGCTATTCAAGACCTTTCACATAAACTTTCTAGAAGCTATGGCAGTGCTCCTTACCTTAAATAAAGTCTCCCCGCGTCACTCGATCCACATAAGGTTTTTGATGGACAGCGAGGTAGTTGTGAGATGCCTGAATCGACAAGGATCGAGGTCACCACCTCTCAACCAGGTGATGTTGGCCATCTTCCGATTGGCGGAAAAGAAGAAGTGGTACCTGTCGGCAGTTCACCTTCAAGGAGTCCGCAATGTGACAGCGGACGCTCTATCCAGGTTCACACCGATAGAGTCGGAATGGTCCTTAGACGCAGGATCATTCTCCTTCATTCTGAATCAAGTCCCAGAACTGCAGATAGACCTCTTTGCAACGAAAGACAACAAGAAGTTGCCCCTGTACGTGTCCCCGTACGAGGACCCCTTAGCGGAAGCAGTGGACGCGATGTCCCTCGACTGGAACAGATGGTCCAGGATTTATCTGTTCCCTCCTCACAAACTTCTGTTGAGGGCCCTCAACAACTGAGATCCTTCAAGGGGGTAGCGGCAATAGTGGCCCACAAGTGGTCGAACAGCGTGTGGTTCCCCCTGGCATTGGAACTACGGCTGAAGTTTCTACCGATACCAGATCCAGTTCTGACCCAGCGAGTCCAGAAGTCTTCTGTCTGCGCTTCATTACAGAAAACCCGGATCCTGCAGCTCATGATTTTCTCTCCCTAGCTGTGGGAAAGCGTTTCTGGATTTCGGAAGCCAGCATAGACTTCCTAGAGGAAAATAAGTGCAAATCTATTAGAAGGCAATAAAGTTCTGAAAGCCTGCGCTAGGCTCAGACCTTCAGCACCTCCAAAGCCCATTTCATGGTCTTTAGACAAAGTTCTTCATTTCACTTCTCTGTGGAGCAATGAGGAGGGTGCGTTAATGGATTTGACCCAAAAAGTTATTTTCCTATTTCCACTCCCGTCCGGGGCCAGGGTTAGTGAGATTGTAGCCCTCTCGAGAGAGGAAGGTCGTGTTCAGTTCCCGGATCGGGGAGAACTGAACCTGTTTCCGGATCCTATGTTTCTCACCAAGAATGAGTTACCCACCAACAGGTGGGGTCCCTGGAGAATCTGCCCTCTGAAAGAAGATGCATCTCTATGTCCAGTAGAATGCCTAAAGGTCTATCTTCATAGAACTTCAGACTTCAAGGGTGGTCAACTATTCAGAGGAGAAACATCAGGCTCAAATTTATCACTGAATCAACTCAGGGCGAAAATCGCATATTTTATTCGCAGAGCGGATCCTGACAGTACACCCGCAGGTCACGATCCGAGGAAAGTTGCTTCATCCTTAAATTTTCTTAATTGTATGGATTTTGAACATCTTCGTTCATACACTGGCTGGAAGTCTTCCAGAGTGTTCTTTCGCCACTATGCGAAGCAAGTGGAGCAACTAAAGAGTTCTGTGGTAGCAGTGGGTTGCGTCGTTAACCCTGTTGTTTAACTCTGCGAGGAACAGTGGTTTTAATTGGGACAATTAATTCCAGGGTGAGTGTGTAGTTACATTGTGCTACAAACTAAGTGAGGGCACTGAGGTGCCCACGTTGACTGTTCCACTTCCAAAAGGTGAACCTAGCATAAGTGCAGACATGTGTGCCGAGCGTTTCTAACGCTAATGTAACTGATTAGTAATACAGACTTTTCTGACCTTCATACCTCGGTATGTTAAAAGTGGCACTAATGTTTTTCTTTCAGATAAACAAGTTTCTGTTTACTATCCGACTTATGCTTAAAGTTTTGGTTATCCTATTCTTATATATATATATATATATATATATATATATATATATATATATATATATATATATATATATATATATATATATATATATATATATATATATATATATATATATATATATATATATATATATATATATATTATATATATATATATATATATATATATATATATATATATATATATATATAGATATATATATATATATATGTCATTTTATTGATATAATTGAGCATTCATTCTATGTATATTTATCTGGGATAATTCTAATAGATTGTTCCTGTATGCAAGCTATGTTGCATTGGTTTATGCTTTCCCTTAACGGGAGGACTCCATCCCAGAAGGGGACGGTGGCGGTTTTACAAGTTTCCTCCTATGCGGATATAAACCTTTGTCCAATACAAGTATTGTGCGGAGAACTGGTCGATATTTCATATTGACGCAGTGGTTCTTTACAAACTATGCTTTACTTAATATAGGGTGAGACCACTATATTAGCTTGCCTGGTATTCAAACATAGGTATATGTACTCTTTGAGACTTTTCCAGAGTCTAGTAGGACTCTTCCCTGTACGGGGCAGGAAGCTCTAACATAGTTTATGGTTAGTTGAAAAGATGTATAACGGTAACATCTTAGGTCTCTAGGTTTAGTCGACCGGGAAAAATTACCTCCGGGGAGTACGGCACGTTCTGAGAATCCACAGATACAGTAATGCTCTGGTATACTTCCATCAGGACGACATGGCTTGAGCCCAAAAAACGGATTTTGAGCGAAGCGAAAAATCTATTTTTGGGTGAGATGGCCATGTCGTCCTGATGGACCCGCCCTTCCCTTTCTATGAAAGGGCTGTAGGACCCTCCCTACATACAGTATATGTAGCACCTGGTGTACGCTACAAGGAATACAGATGGCGCCAGGATTGGCGCCAGGCACGCTTACGAAACTGGAGAAGAGGGAGCCTTGGGAGCAGCTCCCCCTTTTTCTTTCCCGTTTTCGTTTCTTGCCAATTGACCCCTCGATGTATTATCTCTGTTTGGGGTGCAGATTGCCATGTGGCGTGTCAAGAATACGTCCTCTGATATGTCGCGATATCCCTTTCATTAGGGATATTCGCTCCAGGAGTTAGAATTCTGGGTACCTTAAGGTAAATTCTCTGGGAATATCGCCGTAGTTGTAATATACCCTAGGAAGCTACCCTATAGGAACTTCCATCAGGACGACATGGCCATCCCACCCAAAAATAGATTTTTCGCTTCGCTCAAAATCTGTTATATATATATATATATATATATATATATATATACAGATGAAGCTTCATAACGCTGAATTCCCTACTGCTGCTACCTCCGCGGTTATCCAAGGCACCGGTGGAATCTGCAGGGCCTACCGGAACTGCGTCACAATCGCTCGCCATTCATTCCTATTTCTAGCACGCTCTCTTGCCTCTCGCACATCTATCCTCCTATCACCCAGATCTTTCTTCACTCCATCCATCCACCCAAACCTTGGCCTTCCCCTTGTACTTCTCCCATCATCTTTCGCTTTCATCACCTTCTATAGCAGACAGCCATTTTCCATTCTCTCAACATGGCCAAACCACCTCAACATGTTCATATCCACTCTAGCTGCTAACTCATTTCTTACACCCGTTCTCACCCTCACTACTTCGTTGCGAACCCTATCTGCTCGAGATACACCGTCCATACTCCTTAGACACTTCATCTCAAACACATTCAATTTGTCTCTCCATCACTTTCATTCCCCACAACTCCAATCCATACATCACAGTTGGTACAATTACTTGCTCATACAGAACTCTCTTTATATTCATGCCCAACCCTCTATTTTTTACTACTCCGTTAAGTGCCCCCAACACTTTGCATCCTTCATTCACTCTCTGACGTACATCTGCTTCGATTCCACCATTTGCTGCAACAACATGCCCCAAGGACTTAAACTAATCTTCTTCCTCAAGTAACTCTCCATTCAATAGGACATTCAACCTCGCATCACCTTCATTTCTTGTACATCTCATAACATTACTCTTTCCCACATTGACTCTCAACTTCCTTCTCTCACACACCCTTCCAAATTCTGTCACTAATCGGCCAAGCTTCTCTTCCGCGTCTGCAACCAGTACAGTATCCTCCGTAAACAACAACTGATTTACCTCCCCTTCATGGTTATTCTTGTCTACCAGTTTCAGTCCTCGTCCAAGCACTCGAGCATTCAACTCTCTCACCACTCCATCAACATACAAGTTAAACAACCACGGCGACATCACATATTCCTGTCTCAGCCCCACTCTCACCAGAAACCAATCGCTCACTTCATTTCCTATCCTAACCCATGCTTAACTACCTTTGTAGAAACTTTTCACTGCTTGCAACAACCTTCCACCAACTCCATATAACCTCATCACATTCCACATGGGTTCTCTATCAACCCTATCATACACTTTCTCCAGATTCATAAACACAACATACACATCCTTACCTTTTGCTAAATATTTCTTGCATATCTGCCGAACTGTAAAAATCTGATTCATATAACCCCTACCTCTTCTAAAACCACCCTGTACTTCAAAGATTGCATTCACTTTTTTATCCTTAACCTTATTAATCAGTACTCTACTATACACTTTTCCAACTACACTCAACAAAGTAATACTCCTTGAATTACAACAGTCATGCACATCTCCCTTACCCTTATATAGTGGTACAATACATGCATAAAACCAATCTACTGGTACCATTGACAGCACAAAAAACATTAAACAATCTTACCAACCATTCAAGTACAGTCACACTCCCTTCATTTAAGATCTCAGCTCTCACACCATCCATACCAGAGGCTTTCCCTACCCTCGTTTCATCTAGTGCTCTCCTCACTTCCTCTCTTGTAATCTCTCTCATTCTCCTCTCCCATCACCGGCACCTCAACATCTGCAAAAGCAATTATATCTGCCTCCCTATTATTCTCAACATTCAGTAAACTTTCAAAATATTCCACCCACCTTTCCCTTGCATGCTCTCCTTTTAACAACCTTCCAATTCCATCCTTCACTGTGTTTTCAGTTCTTGAACCAGCCATCCTTACTCTCTTCACTTCTTTCCAAAACTTCTTATTCTCTTCATATGAATGACCCAATGCCTGACCCCACCTCAGGTCAGCTACCCACTTTACCTCACTTACCATGCGCTTTACTTCCACATTTTTTTCTCTATATCTTTCATACTTCTCTACACTATTATTCTTCAGCCATTCTTCAAAAGCCCTCTCTCTCTCTCTTCCACTTTTACCTTCACTTCTTCATTCCACCATTCACTGCCATTCCTCATGCTGCCTCCAACAAACTTCTTGCCACACACATCACTTGCAATCCATAACAAAATTTTCTTTTCCTAACTTCCACTCATCCTCTAAATTACCAGTTTCTCTTACTTTCACTTCGTTATAGGCCATTTTCAACCTTTCTTGATATTTACTTTTTACCTCCGGTTTTATTCGCTCTTCAACCCTCACAAGCTCCCTTTTACATCCACCTAGTCTATTGCCCCCACTCTTTTGCTGCAAGTAATTTTCCTTCCACCAAAAAATTATCAGACATATCGGTAGCCATACCCATAAACATGTGCACGTTTTTCAACATTCCAAACATTCTTTTAGTTATCAACACATAATCCATTAACGTCCTTTCTACCACTCTTCCATTTTCCACTCTTACCCATGTATACTTGTTTTTAT
The DNA here is from genome assembly GCF_036898095.1 of Palaemon carinicauda. Classification (NCBI taxonomy): domain Eukaryota; kingdom Metazoa; phylum Arthropoda; class Malacostraca; order Decapoda; family Palaemonidae; genus Palaemon; species Palaemon carinicauda. The sequence continues at coordinate 75,120,578 of NC_090730.1, read as the reverse complement.
CTTTATTTTGGAAAAAGCTAAATATTATTACCATCTCTTGCTCAAC
>NC_090730.1:75110532-75118032 GCF_036898095.1 Palaemon carinicauda | reverse complement strand
CTCTCGCTCGCTGACACACACACACTCACGCACTCTCTCTCTCTCTCTCTCTCTCTCTCTCTCTCTCTCTGGATTTGGCAAACAACAAAAGAAAAAAAAATAGAACAAAAATCTATCCTCCACATTCCTCCCACCTTACTTTGCCAAATCCGTCTCACACAACACTTACCTAATTTTTTTTATAACCCAGTCGCAGTCTGCAACAGGACCTCTGCTTCGAGTAACTAGGGCTTCATATATTTTCTCCTTCACTTCTTCCATATCGCTATCATTCAATGTCCTGTTCCGATTCTCATCTATACTCCTATCATCTAATATATCATGCACTATCCCATCTACCTCACCATCATCTGGCCCTAAAATCTCACTTATTTCCGTCAACAATTCATGCATTTCATGCAAACCATTTTCTACTTTAATAAAAGATTCATCCATACTACATATCATTCCCCTATCTCTTATTCTCGCATTCATCATACTTTCTTTTACATCATCTAAGGAAAAACCACACACGCTATAGGTATCATTCATGCTCAGCCATGATTCATCTGTATTAACACATTTTTGTGCTCAGCCATGTCGTCCTGATGGAAGGTTCCTTTAGGCAGCTTTTTAAGGGATATTTGGCTACAGTAATACTCCCAGAGAATCGTCCACAGGTCTCCAGAATTCTAACTCCTGGTGCGAGTACCCTTAAAATAACACTTAAGGATATCGCATAATATCAGAGGACGTATTTCTTGAAACGACGCATAGCAATCTTCAACCCCGAATAGAGTTTTCGCTCTGAGAGGGAAGAGTGGGGAATTTGAAGGGGAGCCGTTATCAAGGTTACCCGGTGGATCCCCTCCCAGTACCACCCTGGTGAACCATTCCTTTTGTAGTAGCGAATTAAGCATGGTGTATCTCCCAACTGCTCTCGGTTTTGTTACTATTTCAAGGATTATCACTATGCAATCTCCAGCATATTCATCCCCTGGAAAGTTGAGTATTTAATCTTTCCTGCGTATAATTTTTGGCTCCCTTCTCACAGTTAAATTAGCATAATGGAGCAGAGCCATCACCAGAGGTGGCCATTTTGGACCGCTGTTGTACGCCATAAATGCTTCATTTATTTAGTAGTACGACATCCCCGGTATTTAGCTTTAATGAATTATAGCTATTTAGGCAAATTATACTAGTGAAGATAAGATTACACATGTAATAAATCCTCTTCCGTTAAAGGTTTCAATTATACACTATAGGGTCTCGGTGATGTAGCGTAGCTGAGATCCCGACTCGAGTTAGTCTAGCCTAATGCGTTTTAGTATACTTTAGTAACATTATGCACGTTCATCCTCTTGTGTCATTGTATTAATTCAATCGGAGATAGCACATCTCCTAGAATTATGAACATAATTCGATACTCGTCTCTTTTAGAGATTTAAGGATAAACCCCTCCTTCTCTCTGAGTGCCGCCGTTAGGCGGCAACCCTATCTTTGGTCTTGCCAGAGATTAGTGTACTCTGGCTCGACTGGGATAGTGTTTCTGTCTATCCTCTCTGCCGGTGAGTATTCCGGCTTTTAAATACGACAGTAACTCAGAGTATTCAGTCTTGTTATCGGCAACTCTACCGATGGGGGATTAGTCATTCCCCTGTCGGTTTCACAGTTGCAGGCATAGGAAATCCGGCTTCCCAAGTCCACAACCGAAAATGGTAGTATAGCTGCCGCCACCTTCTCCCTTGTGGTCTAGAAGATATGTCTTATATCCGGCAATGTCTTAGGCTCAGGAATCGTTATTCTTCTGCCGCCCAAGACGGCGCCCGCATAGGAAACTATTTTTCTTTGTTTTGCTACTGACAGTAGGAGGCAGACGTAACGCCTTCTTTCTATGCAAAATATAAGACCCTTTCCCTTCCCCTTCTGTCCTTTAGTGAGGGCATAGACGTCACAACATCTGTGGCTGGTATTGTACAATCTCCCCGCTTGCCGGGCTGATTGCGATGCCGGCCGGGCTCCTACAAAGGCGGCTTGATTACTGCTTCGACCTTCCCTCTAACGGAAGCAAGGCTCCGGGAAAGGTTGTGCCGGCCATGACGGCTGCTGGTGAGATACCCAATACAACTTTGAGTATTCTTCAGTCCTCCCTTCGACTGCCATCCACAAACCCTGGAACCGGCAGTGCAGCCTGCAACAGATATTGTGGCTCGATGGAAGCTAGAATTAATACATTCTTTTCCCTTCCATTTGAATCCTCATTCTGGAAAGAAGGTAGTAGTGACAGTAGTCCCTACAACCTTAATTACTGTACTAAACTATAATAATACGGTAGCCCTTCTCTCCATGCTTTCTCTCTCTCTGCCAGCTAGAACTACAGTATAAGACCATATAGTAGCCAATATTTTTGCAGTAAAGCACATATCAGCAGCTAGAAAACTACAGTATATGATATACAGTAGTATGATTTCCAACATATTGTGTATATCCTTTCACAGTGCATTGTTGAGACAACTAAATAATGTTGAAGTGAAGTATTCCTTCAATATCCTGATGTATCCTAGATCATGAGAACATGATAACTTTACCCTACAGTATTAATATTTCACTTGTGGGGGAGTTAGTGCTAATATACACTGACTTCAGCTCTATGTTCTAGAGCTATTCCACCCTAAATTTCCCTAATAAGGAAATTTAAAATATTAATATTGAGGGAGGTCACAGCAATTGCCTGGACAGGAAACACAGATATTTGTCTTCCCTATTTATTTTCTAGCATACTCTATTAAGCCATAATTATAATAGTAAGATCTATTAATAATGCATGTGATAGATTTATCAGTGTGATAAATTACCCCATACTCATTTCACACTTTCTTTCCTTACAGGAGGAGCCCAAGGTTAAGTGTGCAGTCATCTACTGCAACCACAAAAGTAAGAACTTTTGTGGCTACAACATGTGCAAGTCTCATGCCCCCTGCTCCATCGCAACTGAAACCCTGAGATAATGGGACCCCAAGAGTTGCAACGTCTGCTCGGCTTTGATGACTGAGGGTTTTGGCGATCCCAAGACGACGGAGTCGAGGTATACTGCGAGACAAACGCTTCAGAAGTGGGTAAGAGGGTTCCAGAAGAACTCTCCGGGACCTTACCTACCAAGCGAGACCATTAGAAGCCTGCTGTTCCCTAAGGCAACATCTGATGCGGTCGTGCCTCAGGTAGGATCCGAGCCTCCCTGCATACAACTGGCGATAGAGGCCGACATCAATAAGGCTCTAGAAGGCATGGACATCCATCAGGAAAGGATGTCAGAGGTGTCCTCGGACACTGAAAAGGATCTCCTTCAAGAAGACCCTGAAGAAGAGGTGGCCCAGCCACCCGAGGAGGAAGAAAAACTCGGTTCCACAGAGACGGAAGACCCTCTACTGTCTGTGACGGCATTTCAGCCTGTGTCGTCAACCTCTACGGCTCCAACCCGTCAACCAGATCCGCTGTTCCCCGCGGGCCAAGCGTTTATGGCGCAGATCCAGCAGATGATGGATACTCTCCGCAAAGAACAGCTTGAGATGAGAAAGGAAGTCAGGGAAGCACACCGCGCAGCTGCTTCTCGCGGCTCCTACGAGCGGCCCAGAGTTTCTGACTTGCCTTAATGTTCCGAAACAAACCCCTGGAGGTATGCGGAGTTCATGCCCATGATGAATGGGAAACTCTACGTCTCGGAGAAGATGGGGGCCATACCCCTCGACGATCTTCAATTCTGGCCAAACCTTGCGGCTTACCCGAAGTGCTTCATCAGGATGAAGAACGAACCTGCGTCTAAAGAAGAGACGGAGCCTAAGAAGGTTATAAACTTTGACCATGAAAAGGCAATGGCTCTCTTGACGAGTATCCTAAAGAAGGCAGGTTACACGAATTCCAAGGTTTCTACGGGCGAGAAGGACTGGAATGAAGTCCATCTAACCTTCTCGGTCGCAAAGCTAGATGCTAACATCGCAGGAAAGCAGGTCAACGAGAACCTTTCAAAGCTGTCGGATTTTCTTCTGAGAAGAGAACAGGACACAAAAGAGAGACTAGCTGCCTCTCTGTCTCTCCAGAACTGCTTGGAGATATGTGCAGGCATCTCAAGAACCCCATACATGTACACAGTCCTACCCAAGATGCACATGGCTACACTAGTCAAGGTAATGTACGCTTTTGTGAAGGCCAGGAGGGCCTATAGAGAGTTTGTGTTTGCTAATGCAACGGTCAACCACGAGCCCAGGAAGTTGATCACTTCCCAAAGGAAGCAGTCCAAGAGCTAGTTGCTAAAGCCGACACAGAGAATAGGAACCTTCTCCAAAAGGGGGGCATGTCCTCTAAAAGGAAATTTTCCTCTGACACTGGTCCCCAACCCAAGATGAAGACGAAGAAGCCACAACTGCCTCATTGACCTGCGCAACATCCCACGGTTACCATGACCACAGTGGCCCAAATGGTTGCTCAGCCGCAAACCACTTTCCAGATGGTGCCTCAACAGTTGGTAACCCAGTCACCAGCATTTAACCCAGGCTTTGAGAGGCACACCACTACCTTTCGCCCAAAAGGTAGAGGGTCTAGACGAGGCTCCTCAAGAAGCCCGTCAAGAGGTAGAGGAGGGCGTGGTCAGGGTAACAAACCCTCCGGATCATCGAAGCAATGAGATGCTCCAGGTAGGAGGAAGACTCCTCCACTTTCGCGATCCCTGGACCTTCGATCCCTGGACCTTCGATCCCTGGACCTTCGATCCCTGGGCCCACAGCCTAATCAAGAATGGACTAGGATGGAAATGGAACAGATCTCCACCTTCCTTTCCTCAATTCTTCCAACACTCCTCCCCCTTATTGGAAGAATATACCTTAGAACTCTTGAACGAAAAGGTTGTAAGGAAAGCAAAGTCCATCAAATTCCAAGGAAGGCTCTTTTGTGTTCCCAAGAAGGACTCGGACAAACTCAGTCATTCTAGACTGGTCTCCACTCAACAAGTTCATCGAGAACAACAAGTTCCAGATGTTAACCTTATAACGCATAAGGACCCTGTTACCGAAAAGGGTGTACACAGTCTCAATAGACCTAGCAGATGCCTACTGGCACCTTCCAGTCAGCTGCCCCTTCTCCTCCTACCTAGGATTCAAGCTATAGAAGACAAAGTATGTCTTCAGAGCCATGTCCTTTTGACTAAACATAGCCCCAACGATTTTCACTAAACTTGCGGACACAGTCGTACAGCAGCTACGCTTAGAAGGCATTCAGGTAGCAGCATACCTGGACGACTGGCTGGTGTGGGCAGCATCTAAGACTGCTTGTCTGCAGGCAGCCACGAAAGTAATCTAGTTCCTGGAACCAGGGGCGGCTCTAGGGTGTCTTGCGCCCTAGGCTAATATTTTAATTTGCGCCCCCAGGCCCACCACCTAGGAGGTCTTGGGTGAGCAGTAGCCAGTAGCTCCCCATTGGGTGACAATTCGGGATAGTTTAATTGTAAATCCAGCTACCAAATATTAAGTTGAAATGCATTATGCGCACACGAACACACACACACACACACACACACACATATATATATATATATATATATATCAAATCTAGGTTAAAATTTACAACAATTCTATCACTGTTTTTGAATATGTTACCAATGCAAGGGAAATTTTGATGCCTATAAAGATATATTAAACAATTGATGTATTCATAACATTATATTGAAAAGGGCATTAAATCGAGCAAAACAATGATTTTTGCTTATAATCTATTTAAAAAAAGATGTTATTTAATAAGAGAAATGTGCATCTGATAGTGAAGTTATGATTGAGTACATAACAAAATAACAATGAATTATACAAATATGAAAAAGAATGTGTTGAGTTATTAGTTCTTTAAAACTTCAATCAGGGATAAGAAAATGTAAGTGGTGAAGAAAATCTGACTAATTTTTCTTCCATTTGAGTGTATCCTTAGCTGAAAAAGGGAGAAAAATAAAACATGGCCTCCACAATTTCATTCATTAATAGAACTAATCTTAAGTAACTAAAATCCCCTAACTAAACTATTAAAGAAAAAAAAAAGACTAGAATTCAATGTACTGAAAGGAACTGAAAGCTATGTTCGTAGAAAACGTATAATATCAATCTCAGTTATTGAAGAAAATTAGATATTCTCTTCATAACTACGAACTGAATTATTAACAAAAAGACTAGAAATCAAAGTAGTGAGAATAATTAATAATTCTGAAGTAGGAATGAAGATAATTCAGAAACAATTGTTTAAATTTTATATTATTAGGAACTGTTTACAATTACAACTTTCAATTATAATGTAATTGTAACTTTATACTAAAATTCATCAATATCTGTCAATGGCAGAAAGGAGAAATTCAATTTCAGTGAGCACTGAGTCTTTCTAGATTCTTGGCTACAACTACAGATAACTAAAAATGTGCTTTCCGTGCCTTTTTCTTGGCAAAATCAGCCACTAGATTCTTTAGATCAACTTTCTCGTTCTCAATAGAGACCATAGCTAGACCTACAAGTCTTTCTTCTGTTATTGTAGCCGCAAATACGTCTTAATTAATTTCAATTTTGAGAAGCTCCTCTCACCGCTGGCCACAGTAACAGGCAAAAGTTAGCAGAATGCGCAAGGCAACAAATGTGTTGGGTAAATTGTGAACCAGCCCTTGTTCACAAATGAACTTTAAAACATCCAGGGGAGTGACAGTGTTAGGCTGAAGGCGGCGTGCAACTGCCTGAAGTTCATGAGTCATGACACAAGTCAGTGGCGTCTATGTCCTAGCTTTCTCTACTTCGTAGTGCTGTTTCCAGCTTGGTGCAATGTTCCATAAGTTGTGTGTTAGTTATGCCATTAAGTGATTTCACATCATACAGGAAACCAAAAACAGACTTCATCTGCTGCAGTTGCTGAAAACGTCCCAGTACAGAATTGATGGCAACATCGACTACAGCAAAATAGAAGTTAACTTTAAAGTTCACTTTTGCAATCTGCACTGGTGTGTCTTCTCCTTCATAGTCAAACTGCCTTTTCTTCTTCCTAAGACGAACGGAATCTGCAACAAAAACTGGGTCTATCTCCAAATCATTAGCCAATTCAGTAGCATCAACTCGTACCTTTTCAAACTCTGTATCACTTCTTCTCTCTTCTAGAAACATTCTAGTGCATTCCAATTGTTTTAATGCTGATGAAATATCATTTTCTTCTGCTAGTAGTTGCTTGCTGGCAATGTTTATTTCAAAAAGAATGTCATACCATAGATTAAGGGAGCCATAGATGCGTCACTACATTATGACAAGGTGTCACACCACGCATGCAGCGCCATCTATGTTCTATTGCGGTCATAACGGCCGGCTCAAGAAGCAGCTGTGTTTGATCATAGATGTATTATTTTAAGAAGTTTGATTATCCGTTCATTTTCAGTCCTACATTTCTGCTTTTTCTATTCAACTAATTTAGCATCTTTTGCAATTCCTCTCATGATTCACTATATAGAACTATGTCATC
>NC_090730.1:75078032-75108032 GCF_036898095.1 Palaemon carinicauda | reverse complement strand
TATATATATATATATATATATATATATATAATTGCTTTTCATATATATATTTATTTATTTATTTATTTATTTAGTTAGTTCCCAGTTCTTGCACCCCCTTCATTCATGCACCGTAGGCGACTGCCTAGTTTCACCTTAAGGACGAGCTGGCCTTGCCTGGAATATCTGGGCGTCAAGATCAACTATAAGAAGTCTTGCCTCTCTCCAGCTCAAGAGTTTCAATTGTTGGGAATCCATTGGAACCTGCAGTCACACCGCCTCTCCATTCCACCCTAGAAAAGGAGAGAGATTGCGGGTTCTGTTAAAAGACTACTGAAATCCAACAAGATTTCAAGACGCAAACAGGAAGGAGTACTGGGCTCTTTCCAGTTTGCAGCAGTAACAGACCTAGTGCTAAGAGCACAGCTAAAGGATGCGTCAGGAGTCAGGAGAAGATACGCATCAAACGCTCGAAGAGATCAACAGAGACCGACACCGACCTTTCTGCGATCACTTCTGAGGCCTTGGTCGAAGGTCAAGAGCCTAGCAAGGACTATTCCTTTACAAGCACCTCAACCATCAGAAGTCATCCACACGGATGCTTCAACGGAAGGATGGGGAGGTCATTCCCATTAAAGGGAAGTTCAAGGGACCTGGTCACTCCAGTTGAAGACCTTTCACATCAACATTCTGGAGGCCATGGCTGTCTAAGTTGGTCTTAGACAGTGAAGTGATAGTGAAATGTCTGAAGCGATAAGGCCCGAGATCGCCCTACATCAACCACGTGATGTTGGCCATCTTTCGCTTGGCAAGAAAGAAAAGATGGCACTTATCAGCATTTCACCTTCAAGGATTCTGCAATGTGACGGCGGACGCTCTATCCAGGCGAAAGCCGATAGAGTCAGAATGGTCCCTAGACGCAGACTAATTCTCCTTCATCTTGGAAAAAGTCCCAGAACTGCAGATTGAGCTCTTCGCAGCGAGCAACAACAAGAAACTACCTCGATACGTAGCCCCATACGAGGACCCTCGGGCAGAAGCGATGGACATGGCGTCCACCGCTTCTGCTCCTCGATTGGAACAGATGGAATCATATCTATCTGTTCCCGCCAACAAATCTCCTGCTGAAGGTCCTCAACAAGCTGAGATCCTTCAAGGAGACAGCAGCAGTGGTGGCCCCCAAATGACCCAAGAGCAATTGGATCTCTCTAGTGATAGAACTGAGGCTGAGGCTGTTTCCTCTACCAAACCCATTTCTATCTCAACTGGTTCAGAAGTCAACTGTCTACGCTTCATCATTGAGAACCCAAAACCTACATCTCATGATTTTCTCGCCTTAGCAGTCAAGAAAAGGTTTGGGTTCTCAAAAGACAACATCGACTTTATAGAAGAATTCAAGTCAAAGTCAATCTGAAGACAATATGAATCGTCTTGGAAGAAGTGGATATCATTTGTCAAAGCAAACAAGCCGACAGAGATTTCCATAAACTTCTGCCTGTCCTTCTTCATCCACATTCACGAGCAAGGCTTGACTTCAACCACAATAACTACGTGTAAGTCAGCTTTGAATAGACCTCTTCTATACGCGTTCCAGGTGAGCCTGTCGAACGAAATATTCAATAGGATTCTGATAAGTAGCCCCATACGAGGACCCTCGGGCAGAAGCGATGGACGCCATGTTCCTCGATTGGAACAGATGGAATCATATCTATCTGTTCCCGCCAACAAATCTCCTGCTGAAGGTCCTCAACAAGCTGAGATCCTTCAAGGAGACAGCAGCAGTGGTGGCCCCCAAATGACTCAAGAACAATTGGTTCTTTCTAGTGATAGAACTGAGGCTGAGGCTGTTTCCTCTACCGAACCCAGTTCTATCCCAACTGGTTCAGAAGTCGACTGTCTACGCTTCATAATTGAGAACCCAAAACCTTCATATCATGTTTTTTTCTCGCCTTAGCAGTCAAGAAAAGGTTTGGGTTCTCAATATGCAACATCGACTTTATAGAAGAATACAAGTCAAAGTCAACCTGAATTCAATATGAATCGTCTTGGAAGAAGTGGAACTCATTGGTCAAAGCAAACAAGATGAGCGAGATTTCGATAAACTTCTGTCTGTCCTTCTTCATCCACTTTCACGAACAAGGTTTGGCTTCCACCACGATAAATACGTGTAAGTCAGCTTTGACTAGACCTCTTCTATACGCGTTCCAGGTGAACCTGTCGAACGAAATCTTCAATAGGATTCTGAAAGCATGCGCTAGACTTAAAACCAGCAGCCCCTCAGAAGCCCATATCATGGTCTTTGAACACTGTCTTGCACTACGCTTCAAACTTGAAATATGAAGATTGCTCCCAAAAGGATCTAACGCTGAAAGTGATATTCTTGTTCGTTATAGCCTCATGGGCTAGAGTTAGGGAAATAGTGGCCCTATCTAGAGACAAGGGCCATATTCAGTTCACAGAAGAGGGAGAGTTGAATATTTTTCCCGATCCTACATTTCTCACCAAAAACGAGCTACCCACCAAAAGGTGGAGTCTTTGGATAATCTGCCCTCTGAAGGAAGATGTCTCTCTATGTCCAGTAGAGTGTCTTTAGGTCTATCTTCGAAGAACTTCAGATTTCAAGGGAGGACAGCTCTTCATAGGAGAAACCTCAGGATCAAAATTATCCCTAAAAGAACTGAGGGCAAAGCTCGCCTACTTTATTCGCAGAGCGGATCCTGAGTGTACACCCGCAGGTAACGATCTGAGAAAAATTGCTTCCTCGCTGAACTTATTTCAGCATAGGGACTTTGATAGACTCCGCTCATATACAGGTTGGAAATCCTCTAGAGTCTTCTATAAACATTATGCAAAGCAAGTGGATGAAATAAAACACTCTGTGGTGGTGGCAGGTAGTGTTATAAAACCTGTTGTCTAGTGCTGTAATGAACAGTGAACTGTTTGGGACTTGACAGTGAAAAAGGGTGAACAGGTTTTAGCACCTTTGAGTGTAATACCTTCTATTGAGGATCACTATGGTGATCCTTGGACTGTTCTTATAGGTGTAGAATCTAACCAATAACACTAGTGCCGTGTGTACATTCGTACACAGTGTTTAAACATATCCAACATCTAAGTGAAATCATCCTAGTAATTTCTCAATTTTTGAGTGCATCTGTGACATACTAATATATATTTCTTCCCTAACAGGTGATAAACATTTATGTACTTTGAAAAAGTTGTTTATGTAAAAGGATTCTATTTTAATACATTCGTTGTATTTATTTTTGTCCATACAAATCAATACATAAAATGTATTTGCGTCTTATTCGCCCTACAAGTAGTCAAATAAAACTAGCCAGTCTTTTATTTTCATGAAATTTTCATAAAATTAAAATACTTGAATTCATTCTTATGTGTGAACATACTGGTAATAGCTAAATTCCACTTTGCTCTCACTTGACAGTGAAAAAGGATGAACAGGTGTTAGCACCTTTGAGTGTAATACCTTCTATTGAGGATCACTATGGTGATCCTTGGACTGTTCTTATAGGTGTAGTATCTAACCAATAACACTAGTGCCGTGTGTACATTCGTACACAGTGTTTAAACATATCCAATATCTAAGTGAAATTATCCTAGTAATTTCTCAATTTTTGAGTGCAACTGTGACATACTAATATATATTTCTTCCCTTACAGGTGATAAACATATATGTAGTTTGAAAAAGTTTTTTATGTAAAAGGATTCTATTTTAATACATTCGTTGTATTTATTTTTGTCCAGACAAATCAATACATAAAATGTATTTGCGTCTTATTCACCCTACAAGTAGTCAAATAAAACTAGCCAGTCTTTTATTTTCATAAAATTAAAATACTTGAATTCATTCCTATGTGTGAACATACTGGTAATAGCTAAATTCCACTTTGCTCTCACGAATACAACCTTGACGCTTCTATAGTTAGTATTAACATGTTCCCTGCAGGGGGCAGGAAGCCCTAAGTTAGTTCCAAACTTAGTGGATATGACAAATAACGGTAGTGTCATATATTCATGTGGTCAGGGTGACCATATAAGAATCTGAGTCAAGGTAAAGGCACTTATACAAACCCACAGATATAGTACTTTCAAGTAATTATCTGGTAAACTTCCATCAGGATGGTATGGCTGAGCCCAAAAAACGGATTTTGAGCAAAGAGAAAAATCAAATTTTGGGTGATATGGCCATATCGTCCTGATGGACCCGCCCTCCTTTCTAAAAAAAAAGGAGTATATATATTTGTAAAAAATCCCCACCCGAAACTACTCTAACTGCGGCTATCCATTCTTAATTGCAACAAGGAATAGTTCGCCGGGGTGGTACCGGGAGGGGATCCACCGGGTAACCTTGATAACGGCTCCCCTTCAAATTCGCCACTCTTTTCCGTCAGAGCGAAAACTCTATTTGGGGTGAAGATTGCCATGCGTCATATCAAGAAATACGTCCCCTGATATTATGCGATATCCTTAAGAGTTATTTTAAGGACACTCGCGCCAGGAGTTAGAATTCTGGAGACCTGTGGTCAATTCTCTGGGAGTATCACTGTAGCCAAATATCCCTTACAAAGCTGCCCAAAAAAACCTGCCATCAGGACGACATGGCCATACCACCCAAAAATAGATTTTTTGCTTTGCTCAAAATCCATTTTATCTTACATACTCACCTGTACATTTAAACCCTTGGCATGCATATTCAATTTCCTACCTATACCTATAAATTTCCCTTGCACATTCTCCTCACTTAAAACTTTCAAACGCCTCTTTTTCCTATATTCAAATAACACTAATTGATTACTTTCTACCTCTAACGTTTCATGCATGCTTGGTTCATACTTACTTATTTCCAACCAATTATTCATTCCATTCTCACGAACATTGATCCTATCCCTTCTACGCATACAAGAGGACTCATTCAGTTGAGCCCTCTGACTACCTTGTTTCCCGAACATCCTGGCTGGCTTAATCAATTCCTCATACAAACCCTAGCTAGCTATATGCCCATCTACACCACATTCAGTACACCTAGCACGCCGTTCCCTACACATCCTCGCATAATGTCTGTTCTGACCACAATTGCCGCAAATCACATTCGTACGATTACTCCTACATCCACTCGCTATATGCCCAGTCATACCACTTCGATAACATTTAATCACTTTCTCTTTCTTACACTCACTAATACGATGCCCTGTCTCTCCATATCCGAAACATGCTCCTAATGCCCATCTACACTTATTCGCTGTGCACTAGCACTCCTATCCCTCCAAACCTGATTCCCTTGCCTAAACACTTCATTAGTCCTTACAGGTATTCCCATATTACTAGCCTTAACACTCCTATCTACTACACTATCAGTTACCCTCATCGGTCCTCTCATAACAGCATCTCTAAAACTAACAAATTCTAGCATACTTTCCTCCCTTCCAGTTCTTACACTCACAGATTTACTTTCTTTCATACACCTATCCAACTCGTAATTCTCAACTATCTAAAATATCATCCCATGTCAATCTTTCTTTCGTCCATATCATCTTCTCCTTACATTTCAAATTGATAAACTCAGCAACATTCTCAGGTACAGTAGCCATAAACTTCTTCATTAATTCCTTATTCTCATTTATACCTTCATCCCCCTACACTCATTATCACACCATACATCGTCAACAAATACCCTGTCAAATATTCTCCTAACTGTGTAACCCGAACTCTCTTTCTATCACCATACTTAGCTTGACAGAACCTTTCATACTACCTAAAAAAGTCATACATATCCGTACTGCTATGCTCATTAAACCTTTCACACCTCAGTAACTCTCTCATTACCACTGTCTTACAAACTTCAACTTCATTCTCACTACTATCTTCACTGCCTAATCCCTTCTCGTTTCCTTCTTCTTCATTTCAATATAAAAAAATCCAATTTAACACTCAAATTCCTATCCTTAACCATTCCCTTCTTACCCTTTTTCTTATTTACCACTTTCACCCATTCATGATCATCCTCACTCTCATCCTGACCTTTCTTCTTTACCCTCTTCACATTACTTTTACCTTTCTTCTTATTCTTCCTATCACATTTCTTTTCATCCTTACTATGCCTGATTCCCTTATCTTCAAACTCACTATCACTACATTCCCCATTATCACTTACCCTAGCCTTTTCTTCCACTATCAACCCTTTACTCAAAGCTGAGGATACTCCTCTGACTGCACCTTCACCCATGAAAGTTTTGATCATTCCCATTACTTGCCCCATCATAGCTTCCATTTGTTCTTCATTCTCGCGCATCCTTATCTCAAGACTCTCTTCCACTCTCTCTACAGTTCTCTTTAGCGCTTTCACTTCCTTTCGCATCTTATTCTCACAACTCATCCTTGCATTCTCATGCAACAACTCTCTCTCTCTACGGAAAACTTCTTTTTCTCTACGGACAACTTCTCCTCACGCTCCTTAATCAACCGAAAATCCTCCCTCAGTATCTTGTTCTGCTCTTCCACTTTTTTCAGTCTTAAATCTAATTTTGTAACCTATTAGTCCTTCGTCCAAGAGTCCAACTATCAATCCCACCTCGGCAGCCCCACGTTGGGTGCCAAAATAATGTGGCGGGATGTAAAAAGAACAACTCCCACAACCTTGAATCACTCTGACAAATTTCTCTTCAATACAAACTTTCCCCTTACGTTATCAGCAGGGGGACTATAGGAAAAAAAGGACATACAAACAAAACATAACCTTGAATCTATAAAACCATCCTCAACCAAAATAGTTACACTTTAAACTAATAAACTTAACACAAAATAGATATTAAACGTAACACCGTTCATATAAAAAAAAAACTACAAACTTAAAATTGAACGGCACATCAACACCAAAATATGTATGTTTACATAATATATTATCTTGACACCAACGCATTTGTCCACACAAAGCCGAACTGTCTTTTGCAGCACACTACCACAGCTCTGTGGTTAACAGTCCACTGTGTGTCAATTTGCCACAACTACCTCCCTGATTGGGGTCGTGGTTATCATCCTTATCATCATTATCATAATCATCATCATCATCAGCAACAGCAATCGAATGCTCATTCAGTACTGGTCATCAAAAATTATATAATTCTGAGTGGTCGTATCAAGTTCCTTATCACAAATCAGGTCATCAACAATCAATTTCACATTCAAGGAAAATCTCTCCAAAGGAGGAATTACGGCATGCAAAATAAAAAAGAAAACCACTTATGAGCACTCCTACCTAACTAAATTATCACACTATAATCAAAGATAAATAATAAATCGTTTCTATTATTCAGAATCACTCCTAGCAAATATAAATAAAAAGAACTTACTGTCAAAATAAACAAAACACTTCTACTCTAGTAAAAAAATAATACAAAATAGTAATCCAGCACTCAAACCACACAACTGCCTCTAGCTGAAGTCAAATAAAAAAGAACATTCGCCGAAGACATGCACCACTGTCTTAACCTAGCTAAAAACACGAACAAACAATTTCAAAACAATCAATCAATACACTATCTACCTCTCGCTCGCTGACACACACACAATCACACACACACAATCTCTCTCTCTCTCTCTCTCTCTCTCTCTCTCTCTCTCTCTCTCTCTCTCTCTCTCTCTCTCTCTCTCTCTCTCTCTGATTTGGCAAAAAACAACAAAAACAAAAGTAAAACAAAAATCAATCCTCCATACCACAAATTGTACTTAGAAAATAAGTATTTTCAATCGGAGAGAGAGAGAGAGAGAGAGAGAGAGAGAGAGAGAGAGAGAGAGAGAGAGAGAGAGAGAGAGAGAGATTTTTTTGTAAAAGAAGCAAATTAGTACACTTTTATTACTAAGTTAGTAAGGTCAACTAACAGCTAGGTATAACTTTTTTTCTTATTTCTTGTTTGTTTACCTTAAAATAATGCTCTATGTTATGAGACGGAATATCATTTTAATCTAATTCTTAAGGCAACGTCGAGATTTGTTTACGAACTCCCGAGATGTGAAGAATATTAATCAAATACAACTCATCGAATAAAGAGAAAGCAGAATTGAATATGATGTCAACAATCTATATTAGAGAGGATTTGAATATAATGATATAAACTTCCCTGACATAGAATTCGGTGACACTGATATAAAACTATGCTTTTCTTCTGCGAAATGACGACAAACAATAATTAGATTTATTATTTTTTATTTTATAAAAAGTTAGTGTCATAAGGAAAGCGTTCTGCCTATAATTACTTGCAGACACTAAAAAATTCGGGAAGATCTCCAACATGAAAAAATACACGTTTACTTATTTTCGAAAGTTGCGATGCTTTTAAAGTAGCCAATATACAAAATTGAAAGTTCATACAGTACATCTAGAGTTTTTCGTCCAGGTCATGGGACACACACACTTGTATATCTTCCCAATATAATAAAGAACAAGTGTGTGTATATATATATATATATATATATATATATATATATATATATATATATATATATATATATATATATAATATATAAATATATATATATATATATATATATATATATATATATATATATATATATATATATATATATATATATATATATATATATATATATATATATATATATATATATATATATATATATATATATATATATATATATATATATATACACGCATATATATATATATATATATATATATATATATATACACATTTATATGTATGTATATATATATATATATATATATATATATATATATATATATATATATATATATATATACATTTATATGTATATATATATATATATATATATATATATATATATATATATAAATATATACACACACACACTTATATATATATATATATATATATATATATATGTATATTATATATATATATATATACATATATATATTTATATTTATATATATATATATATATATATATATATATATATACAGTATATGTAAATATATATATATATATATATATATATATATATATATATATATATATATATTTATATATATATATATATATATATATATATATATATATATATATATATATATATATATATATATATTATACATATATATATATATATATGTACATATATATATATATATACAGTATATGTAAATATATATATATATATATATATATATATATATATATATATATATATATATATATATATACGTATATTTATATATATATATATATATATATATATATATATATATATATATATTATTATACATATATATATATATATATGTACATATATATATATGTACATATATATATATATATATATATATATATATATATATATATATATATATATATATATATATATATATATATATATATATATATATATATATATATATGTACATATATATATATATATATATATATATATATATATATATGCATATGTATATATATGCCTATTGATGCCAAGTGCTTCGGTTAGATTTCGCCAGTCGTCTCCATCTTGAGCTTTTTAAATTGTACTTCTCCATTTATCATCCACTACTTAACACTTCAATGTGATCAGCCATGTAGGCCTGGGTCTTCCAACTCTGCTTGTGCTTTTTAGAGTCCGGTTAAACTTTTGGTGGAGTAATGTCTCTTAGAGACTGTGATGAGCATGCCCAAACCATTTCATTCTACCCCTTACCATAATTTCGTCCACATATGGCAGCCGAGTAACCTATCATATAGTTTCCTATCCTGCCATTCACCTCCCATTATTCTTTTGAGGGTTTTGTTCCCATACCAAGAAAATCAGTTGGATATTTTTTCATTGTCTTATCGTGATTAATGTACCGATTGTAACACCGATCTCACTAAACCGATATATAGGCAGATTTTTAAAAGTAATTTTAGGTGGATTGATTTCCAATTTTACTCAACCTAGCCATTGTTTTATTTGATTTTATTTTATTGTTTTATTAAACTCTAATTCTATCGACCATTTATTAGAGATCATAATTCATTTGATAGGACTCTACAAACATCAATTTTGTAATTGCTATATCCATGAACATACTTAATGATATTTACGAGGAACTCAACAATAACAAAGGAATATTCCCAAAATTGGCCGAAGGACACTATCAAAGGGTTTTTTCATGTTCCACAAATGCCATCAAAAGTGGTTTTCTATATTACACACATTGCTGACATGTCTTCAAATTAAAGATTGGTCAGTAAAATAACCTTTTTATAAATTCTGCTTGTTCTTCTCTCAACTCTCTCTGTAGTGTGTTAAGAATAAGCTTACCATATATTTTCATGGCAAATGATGGAAGTGCAAAATACTCCTATCTCCAATTCATCAGATTTTACCTTTTCACGCCTTACTTATATATGTATATATATATATATATATATATATATATATATATATATATATATATATATATATATATATATATATATATATATATACATATATATATATATATATATATATATATATATATATATATATATATATATATATATATATATATATATATATATATATATATATATATATATATATATATATATATATATATATATATATATATATATATATATATATATATATATATATGTATGTATATATATATATATATATATATATATATATATATATATGTATATATATATATATGTGTGTATATATATATATATATATATATATATATATATATATATATATATATATATATATATATATATATATATATATATATATATATATGCAGAAGAACCACAGGGAAAATGAAAATACGAAATATACGATTAAATCCTTACTAGTTTCGTGATACTTCTTCCTCTGAAGAAGTATCACGAAACTAGTCAGGACTTAATCGTATATTTCGTATTTTCAATTTCCCTGTGGTTCTTCTGCATCTGAGCATCACATTTTTCTGTGATTTTTACGCATATATATATATATATATATATATATATATATATATATATATATATATATATATATATATATATATATATATATATATATATATATATATATATATATATATATATATATATATATATATATATATATATATATATATATATATATATATATATATATATATATATATCATCATCATCATCGGCCATTGCTAGTCCATTGCTGAACAAGGCGTATCCTTACACTTGCGTCTGTTTGTTGTCTTTCTATGACAGTACAAACCAGCAAACTTTCTTAGTTCGTCAATCCATTGTCTTTTCTTCCTTCACCTGCTTATTTTCCAATCTTTAAACACCCATTCTGGTAGTTTTACTGTCCATCTATTGTGTGTCATTTTTAGTATATGTCCTGCCCATGTCCATTCCTTTCTCTTGCATGTTGTTGGAATATCCTCCTCTTGAGTTTGTTCTTGTATCCATGTTACTCTTTTCCTGTCAGTTTGTGGTAATTCCATCATTATTCTTTCCATAGCTCTTTGAGTTGTAACTACCTTATGTTCTGAGGCTTTAGTAAGGCTCCAAGTTTCTGATGCCTAAGTTAATACTGGTAGGGCCATCTCATTATATATTTTTCTTTTTTAGAGAAAGTGGCCTTTTACATTTCATAACATAATTTTGTGTACCAAATGAACTCAATCCCATGTTTATCATTCTTTTAATTCCGGTCTCGAGACCTGTGGAAACACTAAATATTTGTCCTAATTACATAAATTAACAAAAAATATTTAGAGGTTCGTCCATCACTCTTATTTGTTCTCTCTCTGCATTTTTATTGAACATTATCGTAGGTTTACTCATAACCATTTTCAGTCCTACATTTCTGCTTTCTCTAATCAAATCTTATATCATCTTTTGCAATTCTTGCCATGATTCACTAAATAAAATCCTGTAATTTGCAAAGCGCAAGTGGTTTAGGTATTCCACATTATTATTAATTCCTACATTTTCCCAATCTAAATTCTTAAAAAACTTCTTTTAGGCTTACTGTGAATAATTTAAGAGAGGTTTCTTCCTGTCTAACTCCTCTCTCAATCTGAATTTACACCATATGTAAATTTAGGGTTGTTGTACTTCCCTTATATATATATATATATATATATATATATATATATATATATATATATATATATATATATATATATATATATATATATATATATATATATATATATATATATATATATATATATATATATATATATATATCTTAAAGTGTGCCAATGTAAGATTCATCTAATCCTTGTCTTTGACGGGTTTTTATTACTGCTGAGGTTTTGACAGAAACAAAAGCTTTCTCATAGTCTTTAAATGGCATACAAATTGGTTTGTCTCACTCAGTTGATTTTTCCATTAGTTTCCATTAACTGGTTAACTACGTGGATATGGCCAGTTGTTGAATACCCACTTCTGAAGCCTGCCTGTACTCTTGGCTGATTAATGTTCTATGTAAATATTTTATATAATGAGAGGAAACTTATTGCACAATAAGTTTCAGGCAATTTTGCCTCCCTTTTTGTTAATTACTATAATGATAAAGATTTTCCAAGCTGTAGGTTTAGAGCATTCTTGCATCTATTTGGTGTTCGCCCAGTTTTACTATTATGAAATTTCCTTCATCTATTATTAAATCATTGTTAAGTCATCTTCTCATTCAGCTTTGTCTCTTTTCATGCCTTTTAACGCTTTCTTTATTTCTCCTACTTTTACGTTTGGTACAGGCTTATGTGTTTTATTATTTCTATTGGTGAAGTTATTTCGCAAATCATTATTATATAACATTGTAAAGAAATTATCTGGAATTTTTATCACTTCATCTCTATTGGTAATAATATTTAATTAAATTTTCATCCCTTTAAAGCACACAACTATATTCATGAATATATTTAATGTTCTCGCTTATATTCTTTTCATCAATTTGAAGCTTCTTCCTCTCTTTAGTGTTTCCTAAATTTTGGTCTGATACGTGCTTACGAATATCTTAGGTTTTTAGTTTGTTTATGGTTTTGGAAAGTTCTGCTAATTCTATTCCATCTCTCTTGGCTTGACCCCTCATTTAAAATCTTTTTTTTATTAGGTTTTAGGTTTTCTAGGTAATTTTCCTGGATCGTTTTTGTGAATTTATCCACCTATCCATTGTGCTAATTTAATGCAAATTTAGTTGAATTACCGTTCATATCGTTTTTACTTTTTTTCCTTTATTGAATTGCTAAACTAATTTCGTCAGATCGTTCTCTTATTATAGTAATGTTTATTCTCTTTCTGGAAAAAAAAAATATGGAAAAGTAAGTTTTCATCAGAAGCACAGAAGTGTGATTTCTGTTTGCGAGAAATTTCAAAATAAGTGTGTCAAACAGTTATCTAAATATTTCACCAGTAACATTTTGCATTTATTCCTTCTGTAAGACACCCCTGCTAAGACTTTTCCATTAGAACCATTATTTTCCAGGTCATCATTATTCCCTGCAAATGCAAGGATAAGAAAATACTTTACAAATAACTGCTCTCTCTCTCTCTCTCTCTCTCTCTCTCTCTCTCTCTCTCTCTCTCTCTCTCTCTCTCTCTCTCTCTCTCTCTCTCTCTACAGGCAAAATCGCTTAGCCGTTACAAGTAACTAAATTCATCATACCCCTTGTGAGTGTTTTAGGGCGAAGCGTTTCTTTTTTTAATCTAAATCTCAAGATTTCTGGTATCAAATGATAAAATAAACCTGGAATTAATAAGGAAATAGATAAATAGGAACGACAGTGAAAGGGAAATAGAGAAATGTGGGAAGAGAAAAGGAATTAGGTGGTTGTATGGTTGATTTGTAACGAGGAATGCAGATAAGATAATCATCGGACATCTGAATGGAGGGGTGAGGGGAAAATCTCAGAAACAAGGAATACACGGGTAGAAGCAAATTAGAAAGCAACAACGAGAAAGCAAAAAAAACAATATCAGTTAATTAGTTTGTGGAAACACCGGGATAATTTAGTGTGGATTGAATTTATGCAATAAAGATAATTCTGTAATATGAATATTAATATGTTACCATGTATGTACTAACATTGATAATAAAATATAGGGAAATAGATAGCATAAAAAATTTATTGAATGGGATAGAGTAGGTGTGTATATATACAGCATGTGAGTGTACGCACACAAGTATACATTCATATATAATCGACCGCATATAAAAGTACAATACATTTACTTGATGCCACCCTTTCTATGGCGACTTCGAATCCAAACACCGTGCCAGTTTCACCTAAACTTCAGTCGCACTTCTGTTGCGTTCTCAAGCTGGAAGCCTTCTGACCAATATCATCTCAGAACCTGCAGAAGACTATTCAACATATATAAATATTTAACTACCTTATCGACTGTTCTCCTGTTCTTAATATTTTGATTGATGTCCTTTGCCAGTTAAAGTAACTGAAGAAGCCACATCGATTTTCTCTATAAGTTTGTGAATAAATGTGTAGTATGTTTAATTTTCTTTTTAGTTTAAATTTATATTAATTTTTTATATTATATTGGTTGTTGTTGGAAATATTTAGTTTAAATAGTAAAATACCTGAATAGATTTTAAGATCATAACAGTTGGCGACCTTACCAGGATTTTCAACATTGTAACATACTGAAACAGTTAGAATATAGAAAGAAGTAAAATGAGTGAGATAACGAAAGATTTGATAGCATCAGGTTAGCTTTCTGGTCTAAATGGCGATGCTCTCCGTTAGTATGTTTTATGAAATAGGGAAACAGAATGTATGAAAGAGATGAAAGAGCTGTTTAAAGAGAAGAAAATGAGAGACAGCGTAAGCATGAGTTAGAAATCACTGCTTCAAGGCCAAATCTTCACAACATTACACCGGGTAGCAGTAGCAGACATAGTAGTGATTCATCATTGAACTATGACTCTGATGATTTAGGTATGAGTGCAGTGTTGAAATTAATTCCAAAATTTGATGAAGAATAGGTAACAAAATACTTCCTGTCCTATGAAAAGTTGATGAAAAGAGTAGGTTGTTCAAAAAAACAAGAGGACTTTGTATTTACAGTCAGTCTTAAATATTAGGA
The DNA here is from genome assembly GCF_036898095.1 of Palaemon carinicauda. Taxonomy (NCBI): domain Eukaryota; kingdom Metazoa; phylum Arthropoda; class Malacostraca; order Decapoda; family Palaemonidae; genus Palaemon; species Palaemon carinicauda. The sequence continues at coordinate 75,092,988 of NC_090730.1, read as the reverse complement.
CACTTTCTGAGGATGAAAACGAGGACTATGATATTGTGAAAGAAGCTGTTCTTAGTACATACAAGTTAGTACTAGTGGTGTAGCGTAAAAAAATATAGAAGTTTGAGAATACGGATAATTTTATGATTGGTCAACTTCCTCTGAAGTTTATAATTTTGATGATCTCAAGAGCTTTGTTTTGCTATAAAACCCAAAAGAGAACATATCCCTGGATACTAAGCTATATATAGAGCATATGTGTGAAAAATCTTTTACATATGTTACAAGGTTGGCAGATGAGTACTGTCTTACTCATAGTTTAAGTGATAGTAAGAAGAAAAACAATCCTTTGTCTGATATGATGCAGCATAGTAAAAGTAGTTTTAAGCAATAGTAATGAAGAGAAATATGATTATTAGTGGTATGCATGTAGATAACCAGGATTTGTAAGAACAAATACGCAGGTAGTAGCTCAGATATAATTTGTTATCGATGTGATAAGGAAGGGCATCTAGCAAGGAATTGCATATTAGAGGAGAAGAATGTCAAGAAATTTGAGTCTTTATTTAATATTCTTTCGTCTTGCAGGAATGACAGTATGAAAGAAACTGGGAAATTTAATGGAGAATTTTTGTCTAAGGGTGTAGTTTCTTCTCTTGAAGGAGGGAATTTGAGAGAAGTTGTCTTGTTCAGGGAGGCCGTCTCCTTTATTAGGAAAGAGGTTATGCCAACAAGGACCATAATTAGTATGAAAAATAAGTTTTGATAGGTGGGTTTCCAAACACTTGCATTATTTGTCCTTTGTTTAAGAAAAACTTAAAAACTCAGGGAGTGTCAAGAGTTGTAAAACTAGCAGCTTTAGACCATTTGCACAATTACGGAGTTGACATTATTGTCGATAATGATTTAACTATATCAAAATGCCTGAATCCTATTTTGGGTGAGGTTCCACTGCCTGAAATGGTAGTAACTAGGTAAGGTTTAGATACAGATATAGACTTCGTTCAAAGTTTGTTCATGGATTCGAACGTATGTGATGGAGGAAGTCAGGTTGATCTTAGCAAGTGTTGGGCTGAGAAGACAGACTTCATCAGTATTGACAGTGTTAGCCAAGCTGGTGAGGTAGCTGTCGAAAGTAGTGATGTAATGAATTCAAGTAAAAGTTACTGTAATGGTTTAAGAACTAACATTGTGAATAGTAGCAGAGAGAGGAAGAGACACTGACTAGAATTTTTTAATGTAAGTTAGATGCTGTTCCCGGAAATGTTTGTAAGGGAATCTTTTGTTTAAACGACAAAATTTTGTGTCGGTATGTTCATCCTAGGTCAGTTAGCAAAGAGGAAGTTATAGAACAATTAGTAATTCCCCGCAAGCTTTGAGCTGTAGTTAAACGCTTGTTTAGCTATTTTTCCAAGTTTGGTCTGCCTTTCGTTATACAAAGTGATAATGCCAAGGGGAAACTAAAAGGAGGTATGACCTTATGGCGAAAGAATATATCATTCCCAAGGCAAGATAGAGTAATAGGAGTTGTTTGTCTTCTTGTGCACAAAGGTTTTACATATACTGGGTATGGGCGGGGTTAGCTTAACAAGGAAGTCAAGTGTAGAATAGGGCAAGTCTAGCCCATACCTTAAGCTGTATATGTCAAATTTTCACAAAATGCACTGCAATGGAAAATTCTACGACGGTGGAGATTGAGAGTAACGTTAAAAGGATAGTGAACGAGGAAGTAAGTATATCGCACAATGATTTTTAAACAAGTTGGACAATTTATTTTCACCCAAGTTTCAAGCCTTCGACCAACAACAGAAGGAACATTTAGATGCGCAGATTGACAAGATGCACCATGATTTGTTATGGACGGATATATAAAGAAAGCCAATGCTTGCATTGTTCCAGAGGCGGAATATTTGTTGAAAGTTAAACAGAAAATTACAGAGGGTATTGGTTTAGTAAAATTTAAACAAAAGTTGGTAAAAATGGCCGATTCTTCACAATACGATTAGAAACCAATACAGGAATACATAGCCAATCTCCTGGCAGAGAATTCAGACGATGACAGGAAGATTTTCCGTGATCAGACGTGCAGAGAAAGAAAAATAAAAGAATACAGAGTAAAAGGGAGGACCAAGGCCATTCTCATAAAGTAAACCTGCAGGAAACCTAGACAAGCAGAAGGGGAAGTTAAGTACAGATTTAGTTAAAAACACTAGTAATAATTCAATTGGGTCTAACTGTTAAAGAGTTAAAGAAAGTATATGCAGTACTGTTAAGCATCGCGATTATGAGGTAGTTTTAACTAAACTGGTAAATAAATTGCCTGTTGGGCGATTAAAGAATTCAATACACAAATCGTAAGAAGCAGGTTCTAGTGACTACATTTTGAGGGTAATAAAAGAAGGGTAGAGCATACCATTTCAGGTTCTTTCAATAGCTTGTTGTTAAGAGAACAGTAAATCAGCATTAGACAACCCTGTTTTTTGTAATAACAGAGATGAATAAAGTATTAGAGAAAGGATACGTAGCAGAGGTCTCGGCTGTACCACACATTATTAACCCGCCAACTGTGGCATATAGCAGGTCACGTAAGCCTAGGTTAATTTTGGACTGTAAACATATCAATGAGAATATACATCAGCTCCAATTCAAGTTTGAGGACGGATTAGTCATAAGATACTTATTCAATGAAAACATTACTTATTTCGATTCTGTTTAAAGAATGCCTACCATCATATTGAAATTTTCCAGAGCATAGCCATGACTTAGTTTTCAGCTTGGTTCCAGAGTGGGGAAAGAAGGTTACTCTCTGATTATGTCTTGCATTTTGGTATAACTAGCGCTGGTCATATTCTTACCACACTGACAAGAGAACTGGTGAAGTATTGGAGGTCATAAGGTTTTAAAGTATTCATACATCTAGATGACAGATTAGGGGGAAATAGGGATTTTGTTTCAGCTTCCGAGGCAAGTTCTTATGTAAGGCAGAGTTTACTAGATCTTGGGTTTCTGATAGCAGAAGAGAAATACCCATGGTCACCATTGCAGAACTTAGTTTGGGTAGGTTTAGATTGGGACACGAGAATTAGTATGCTGTGAATAGAAGAGAATAACACAACTAGTCTGCTAAAGACAATAGGCAAAAATAAAAGAAACATAAAGAAGCATACGATTCTGTACAACTGGATATTTATAGTCGGCATTGTCGGTCAAATGATATGTTATGCCAGTAGTCAGGTCCATGTGCCGGCTGAAAACCAGACAGCTGTATCACTGCCTTTTATCAATGACGAGTAGGAACACTGCAAATGAGCTGCATTTTTTAGCGATCAAATGTTGAACAAATGAATGACAGAGGAGCAAACTTACAGGAATCGGTGTCTTGTGAATAAATTGTATTTTCTGATGCATCTGGGTGCATATCGGATTACTACTGCAACTGAGTCTGACTGTGACTCAGGCTATGAGGATGAACAAACTGAATGTAGTCTAAAGGTTACAAGTGATAATTTAGCCACAGCTACCAGTAGTTGGTCAGCCACTGAGGTCAAAAGTTCCACATAGAGGGAACTTGAATGAGTAAGTAGAATGGTGAAAACTTCAGGGTTTTAAAGAGCAACACAGTTGTAATAAAGACTAACAATAAAAACAAGTTGTTAGCATATTCAAATATGGTAGTAGAAAAGCTGATTTGCAGGTAAAGACTTCTTAGATGTATGATTTTTGTGTATCAAAGAATATCACTATGTTAATGTAATAGATACCCAGAAATTAAAACAAGATAGAATAAGGTTTGATTTGCTGCAGAGTTTTTGACGCCTCAGGTATTAATCCCAGTATGTATAATAGCATTCAAGCTGAATGGGGAGAGCACATAATTGATAGGTTCGCTACAGATTACAATACTAAGTGCAGAAGATTTAATTGAAAATCATGGTATCCTGAAGCCAAAACAATATATGCTTTGGCTAAAAATTATCATGGGGAAATGAATTGGTTATTATCTCCACCGAGTTGCATTACGAAGGTCGTGAAAAAAAAATTGTGTACAAAAAGTGCCAGAGGGAAGCCTATCACAGCCAGGGCATGAACGCAGGGGATTAGGCTTATAAGCCATAATTGCACTCAGTCATAACTCACAAGTAATGATAGCAATGCAAGGGACAGTGAATAATAAAGAAACAAACAAGGTAGAAGCATTAGGCACAATAAGGGTATGTGTGGTGAATGTGGATGTCTAGTTCGTAGAGAGAGGAAGGGACTGGTGTTCTTTACGTGACGACCAGAACGGTAGTGAGCCTGTTATCATTGTTATGGGAGAGCGCCCTGCGCTGCCATGTAACAATATTATGATGCAAGCAAATTCATTTTATTTTTATTATCTGGTCGTAGAAAACCAGACTAAGAGTAACCATTTAAATAACTCAGGTTTTGTATCTGCACAGGAATAAATCATTGTTTTAGAGATGAATGAGGATGACATAATGGTGTTTGATAATATGCTTATAAAAATAATTTATCATTGATGATATGACAGCAACTACCGTAATGAAGATGTATGTTACTAAAAACGTTCTAAAAGTAATTTGTAACAAATAGCAATAGGGAAGTTCAATGTTTATGATGTTTAAGACTTTACAAGAAAAGAATGCAAACTCTAATAAACGAAATACTTCCTAGCTAAGCCTGCAAGATGTAATTTCTCTGGATATTTTTTTTTTCTGATCTATTGATATCATTGCTATGATTATATTTGCGGAAAATGGAGTCAATGAAAATTGTCTCCATGTCCAATGTATTTGATATTTAGAAAAATATTTTAATATAACATTTACAACTGTCGTCATTTGGAAATGGTCAGAGTATAACATCAGAATCTCTTCAGATTTAAATAAGATTTGTGTTAATTTAGGGTTTCTTTTCTGTTATATTAATCACACGAAACTAAAACAGAAAGATCGTTCATCATGAATGATTTATGGCATAGTGTTGTATTAAATTAGGGATGTTAGTTTAATTATAGTGATATAAAGAATATGATTACACATATATTTTTCTTAAATATTCATGGCAAAACCTCTAAAACTGTAACTTTATTATCAAGTACCTGAAAATTCACTCATCTCGAAGCGAACTGAAATGCCTCTATAAAATCCAAAGTGGCAAACCTCTATATTTGATAAAATAGAGAAAAATTTACTCAAGGATATGCATGGTGAACGCACATTTCATTCCCAAAGTAAAACTAATTAGGTAATTGAATGCACATATGTTTTACTAAGGTACACAATCACATCATTATTCTAATTGTCTGTTTTACCACAACAATGGAGAATAGAATATTATAAAAGCTAGGCAAAATGTAGTTTTATTATTTAATGCAAATATATCATATTTCAACGTCTTCGAAAATATTCCATAAAAATATTCATCTAAATAAATATTTAGATATACACACATAGTAGGCAGATATAAAAGTGTCACATACCCCACCTAAATTTCACCCCCATTTGCTATAGAGTTTAGATTGTCAGGTGTACCAGACGGTATAAACGTGGGAAGGAGGGTTTGACGGTTAAAGCTGTTATGAGCATTGAGGAGAGGCATGGAAAAATGAGTTAATTAATATTTCTATGCCTTTCGAAATCGTTAATTTGTTAAAAGTGATTGACATTATAAACTTCATAATAAAACAAATATAAGGAAACGTAACACCAATATATATTAGGAAATCCATGCATACAAGAAATCTCTCTCTCCCTCTCTCTCTCTCTCTCTCTCTCTCTCTCTCTCTCTCTCTCTACTGGCAATCTAAACATATAACAATGAACTACTATCGATCATAAACAGATTTATTTGCGTATTTTCATCACCAAAGCATGTGAAATCGGGGATTAGTGACCAAGTTCGTGGTTATAAACATGTTCGGTAGTTTAATCATCAAGCAAGAAAATTACAGAACTGATATAAAAATTAACACTGTTTGAATTCAATTTATTCCAGCAACTCTTGTGTTTGATGGTAAATAACTAAAATAAAAAAAAAAAATTGTCTAAAATTGGAAATAATTCTGTGTCGTGTCATAATGCATAAATGTATTTGATTATTTTCCAGTGGCTATCTGGATTACAGTAATCGTAACGCCATGTTTAATCCGTATTCTGATTTTAATCCGTATTCTGATCTGAACAGAAGATCACTGCTTCATGTTTTGTGGTTGCCTTGTGACCAAGCTGGTAAGGGGTTTTTATATACACATCATTTTAACATCAAATCTAAAATTGTTTTATAATTCGACGGTTTTTTTGGAGGCGTGTGTTTATTTGTGAATCAAAAATTGCTATAATTGTTCAAGATAATATTATCTCAGAATGGATCTAGTTCTCCTAGAAACATTATTTTCTTTATCTCAAGAACAGCTAATTTTTATTATTTGTCCTATACTCTTAATTTTCCATATTAGGCTATTTCGTAAATGATGCCAATATTGATTATTATATCTTTGCCGATAACTAAACTCTTACTAAAGAGTAAAAGGAATGTGGCATTTGATTTGGCTTGTAATATACTCTTTATGATTATAATTTTCAGGAAAATTTAATTTTCCTTCAAAAAATATCTCACTTCTGTAGAAGTATGAATTAGGCCCAGTTGGAGAGGGGAGACACCCGCTATGAAACAAAACAGATGAAAGAAAGGAGCGAGAGTAGAAGAGTCGGTATTAATTTCTGGGGTTTGGTGTTAGCTGAGGGGCCTGGTGTGCTTGTCAAACTGTCTGGGAGAATCACAAGTAATGATTATGTTGAAGTATTGGATGAAGTGTTCTTACCTACGGTGAGAACTATGGCTATTACTAATCCACTCTATTATTCTGCAGCATGCCAATAAGCTGATGCATAATATTCATTTGTTGAAAGACTGGTTAAATCATCACTCAGAAATGGGCGTTATCGTTGGCCAACAAAGGGATGTACCCTAAATCCCATAGAGAGCCTACTGTTAATTATGGGTCCACATGTATAAACTTATCAAACCTTAAATTGCATTATAGCGCACCGTGCGAGTTGAACCTCATTATAGTGCACCGTGCAGGCTGATGCCAGGTTTATTTTCCTAATAAATCTTATAGGTACAGTACTAATAACATTACATATTCCAATAAATCATACAAGCAAAGTAAAACTTACGTCACATAACATATCACAAACGAAATGCACAACAAACTCATTCAAATTAGTATCAGCCTCCTCCGCCACCAAGGAAAAACTGTAGGTGAAAAACAAGCTTCGTATTGAAAAAACTATGGAAACATGTGTATCCGCAGCAATAATGCCAATTGAAACAAATTTGAGTGGCAGAACCTCACTCATGTTTTTAAATATAGAATAGTATTTAGCTATAAAATAATATACTATTAATAATAATGACAATTGAAAAAAATGACTTGGTCGGGTTAGAGTGCGCTAAAAATTGAACACTTTTCAAATACCCCTTCAAACATAGACTAAGTTTTACCCCATACACAGCTCCCATAATCCTCAGCCTACACAACAACCGAAATTAGTTAACGAGACACTAACAATGCTTACATATCGTTGGGACAATTATTTTTCGCTATACTTTGGAGTACGAAAGTGTTTCAGTACAAACTCTGCTAAACAATTTTTACATGCATTAAGATATAATAAAACATTAAATTGCATTGTAGCACACCGTGCGGGTTGAACCTAGATAATACCAAAGATAGGGAGGGAAAGGAATGAAGCGGTTTACAATAACAATTGCTTTGACACATATAACCTTTTTTCTATGGAGTCTTTGACAGATATTTTTGCTTGAAACACTTCCAACGCCTGTGCCTTTGGAAAACACCTCTAATTTACGCTCATGTTAGCGACGGTAGCTGCCCCTCCTGACCTTGTGTATGAAGACCAATGTTTAAACTTGGAGATACAATATTTTGCTTTACTGCAGTATAACTGAACTTATTTTTGTGACCAATTTTGAAATACCATTACTACCAAAAGTGGACTAAAATTATCGGAGGGCACATTAATTTCAGCCTCTTGAGTATAATGTAAAAACATTAAATATGGACATGTACTTGTGGCACCTTTTACCATCATTACCTTTTTTTACTTACTTACTTTGACGGCCGTTTTTCTGGTCCTATACAACAGGGGAACCCCACTCTTACAGGACTTCCACTGTTATTTTATCTTGTTCATTTAATTAAAGTAGTTGCACAAATGACATTATTCAACAATTTATATGATACTATTAACTCACTAAATGGTACACCTTCAGGATTTTATTCGTCATCCATCCAAAGATTGAAGTCTTCGCAAATAACTAATGCCTTTTTTCTCCATGGCAACCATCTCAATAAGTTCACTAAATCCTTCAAAGAAGATACTGGCATTTGGTTTTGGAGGTTTGTAAACTGTTACTATGGATATTTTTTTTTCTGCGTATAGGTCATTCATGTATACTCAAAGCATAATACACTAGTTCTTTGTAAAATTTTTCAGATATGAGTAACTTTTATGAATGAAGAGCCCGATACCCCCACTTCATTCCCTTCTCTGTATTGCTCTTCTTACGCTTCGCTATAATAATTCGTAAATAATGTTTCTCGACAATGAAATTTTTACTTTTCAATGAACTTAATTTGTTGACTCTCAAAAAAAAACAGCAAAGCACACCCAAATTAAAGCTAAATTTCTCAAAACAAGAACATCCTTACTATCTGTATACAAAGTGCATAGATTTTGCACATCCTGACAGTCAATAGATTCCATTCTACGCACTGTTCTACCAGTTAATCGCTTCTTCCAAAAATCTGATGAATTAATTTCGTGCATCCACTTCCCGGAATAAACAGCAGAGTTCACTGAAAAATACGAAGTATCGGAATTTGATAAATGCGTAATATATAAAACAACGTGTATTGGTATGCTGGAATTTTGCTGTGTTTGTGGCCATTTATGAATGCATGTCATCATTAGAAACTGAGTTTGTAGGTCTTCTTAGTACTCTCTCTTCGATGATAGAAAATAACCGCACATGTGACAACTAAGGTTCACCCAATTTACATCCCAATGAAAGCCCACTATCAAGGGCTGCTTTGTTGACGTATAATTGCACTCCTAATCATGAAAAAAAAAGATTCACCAAAATAAAACATAATCACATATAAAACTAAAATTTGGAACTGTATCCTCCACACCAACATCTTAAATTTTCAATAGAGAATTTGCAATAACTGATCTCTTACACTTACCGTATGTAATCAACCTTTTGTTTCGTAACCATTTACAAAAACTAACAAAATATTAAAAAGAAAAAGGAAGAAAAAGCTTTGGTTGTTTACAAACGCTATTTAGAACGCTCTGGTCATTTTGGACTTCAACTTGTGAGTAAGATGTCAGTGAACTAATTAGTGTTCAAGTAAACTTGTTTGTGTCATAGTTTCTATTATTAGACGTAGTTTGCCTCGATACACTTCCAAGGAATCGCCAAGCCGGAGGTTTCATATCGCCTCGGGCAATATGACATCATAGAAAATGAAGCATTTTCTGTCAGACTACGAAGGCAAACAACTTTCCAATGTCTGCAAGACTTAAACCAAAGACTAAAGTTAGTTTAAAATTTTTGTGTAACCCTAATTAAGAGTCAGCATGTGATGTCATATTTATTAAGTTAAAGATAAGTGAAAAAGACGTACGTGGGCTTCAGAACATATCAAATAACAGAGTGGCTGTGAAATTTATTAAGGAAATGGATTTTGATGTCTTTAAACGAAAGTACAAAGACAAAGTGATTCATTTCGGTAATGGCAAAAAGGCCCTAGTAGTAAATTTGAGCAGTGTATATACGTATGTATCAATCCGTCAATCACATTTTGATATAGAAGATTCCCTTTTAATTAGTGTCCGTGAACAGTATGGGAAAGTTCTTCATCTCAGACATAATACTTTTTCTCAAGGAACAGCGAGTGGTTTGGAAAATGGAACACACTGTGAAAATGGAAATAAAGAAAAATATCCCATCCTCCATCAATACTTTTGGCTATAATGTTGTGTTTTTATATAATGGCCAGAAAAAGACATGTTACAAGTGGCAGTTAACTGTAATATGGATAGTGAGCCTAAGTTAAATGTTTTGAATTTGAATGATTTCCCAGCAATGCTCGGCAAGGATTCTGATAAGGGCCTGATACCACAAGAAGATGGTACTCCTGATGTTTAACTGGCAATATGTAATGAAGGAAAAGTGGAACAACCATGTGATAGAAAGAGTACTGGAAGTAATAAAAAAGAATCCAGCAATATTCGAGAGGACCAGATAGACGACTTATGCGAAGCAGTAGGAGAACAACAAGTGACCATTCCTTTATCCAAGAATGTTGATGAAGTTGCTGTTCATCAACACAGTGAAAATAGAAGATCGATCATGTGATTGGAGGGTCATGTTCCAAGTAATAGTGAAAATCTAACTGATAGTGACAGTGACATTTTTTTTTGTAATAAAAAGTGCACCAGAAGGAGCTTCTCAAGTTATGGAAATAACTGAGAATGAGGAGCTTCCCTCAGAAGATGAACCTTGTACTCCTTATACTATTGGAAGTTTCTTTCCCGTTGAGGATGATCTAAATGAAGAACCAGGAAATCATAAGGAAATCAATATAACAGTTTCAGTGCATAAGGATGATGAATCAGTGGATGGTGCTACTGAAGAACGTGACATGGATGTAGAGGTAAATAAAGTCGCTTATATTGTATACAATTTGAAAAATGATGATAAATGTTCAGACGTGATGCCAAAAGGCCAGTGGAGTATAGATTTAGATACTGTAGGTAAATGAGAGTTAATTAGAGGAAAATCTAATAAAGAAAAAAGAAAGGGAGAAAAAATCAATGGGAAAGATAGGTGGTCAAAGAAAAAAAAAGTAATTGTTTCAGTGTTCGTTTTTATGATGGCTCTTTCTATAACTCCTTTAAATAATAATGGCTTAAATGAGGTAACTAAACAAATGAAAGTTTTGCCCCTTATTATGTACTATATTATTGATATTCTATTGATTCAAGAACATAGCGTTAAAGACACTTCAGGTTTGAGTTATCTCACTAATTCTATGTGTATAGTGTTCAATCCATCAATCAATTTAAAGGAAGGTACAATGATATGTATAAATAATAACACAAATGTTACACTTTCAACCAAGGAGATGGATACCAATTGTAGAATTGTTGGTGTAAGGGTATATTACAATAACTGCATTATACCTATTTTAAACGTGTGTGCTCCATCTGGTGTAAGTAAATTTGTTGAAAGGGAAGACTTTTTCAGGAATGAAATATCATATTACCTGCGACATAATATTGATTATCTTATTTTTGGAGGTGATTTCAACTGTATAACATGCACAAGAGAATGTAGTAATAATAACAAAGCCTTACTGTCTAAATCTATGAGTACTCTAGTGAAAAACCTTGCTTTGAAAGATAATTATAAATTCACAAACAGGATATTAGAATACTCTTATATACGCGAAAACTATGGATCCAGAATAGACAGGATTTATACTGTAAAGTTATTTGTTAACAAAACATCTGCAGACATCATTCCAATAAGTTTTTCAGATTATAGTAATGTTTGTTTGGAAATTAAACATAAACACACACAAAAATTGGCACAGAGTATTGGAAGTTAAATGTTAAAGTTTTAGATTCTGATGAAATTAAGGATTTTTTTTATACATGTATGGTAGTTTATAAAGCAGAAAAAGGGTACATTTGATAACACACTTTTATGGTGGGAATGGGCAAAATCACAATGTAAAACATTCTTTGTCAAATTATGTAAAAATATTTCACAACAGAAGTATGGACGGCTGAACTTATTACAAACAAGATTGCGTCAGGTTTATGATATTAACTATAAAACTAGTGTAAATTATGAAAATATTAAGATTCTTCAGAATATGATTTGTGACATCCAGTATAAAATATTAAAAGGGATAAAGATGAGAGCCAAACTAAATGATTATACAATTGGTGAAAAAATATCTGTACATCTACTTGGTGCCGAGAAAAAGAAAAATCATGCACACATCACTAACATAAAACAAGAAGATGGTTCCATTATAGAAAGCACAGAGGGAAATTCTGATTTTATAAAGGAGCACTTTGAAAAAAATTGTTTAGTAAGGTAACAGGTCAGGTAAAAAGTCAAGATTATTTTTTTAACCTATGCCATTCTGTCCTGAATCAAGAAGACGTAAATTTGTTAAGTAGACAATTAGAGGGAAATGAAGTTTTTCATGTTATCAAGAGTATGTGTAAAGGAAGATTACCAGGTATGATGGACTTCCTATAGAATTCTACAGAAAAGTTTTGGTCTTTAATAAAGTCTGACCTTATGGAAGTGTTCAAATCCATTATGACTGTGAAATATATGCCAGGTAGTCAAAATTTGGGTGTAATAAAATTATTTGCTAAAATAGATGTATCGTTGGTGAAGAAATGTAGACCTATATCCCTACTGAATGTTGACTATAAAATCTTTGCTAAGGTTATGACAAACAGATTGACATGTGTTATTGGGAAGATTATCTCCCCAGAACAATATCGTACACTGAAGGAAAGGTCGATTGTGAATTGTGACAATACGATTCGAGATGTAATTTTTCATACAAAACAAAAGACTGAAAACTTAGCAATTCTAAGCTTAGACTGGTCTAATGCTTTTGATAGAGTTAATATGGAAAATGTTTTTAAACTATTGAAGAAAATTTGTTTACCAGATGAATTTGAGGCTCTAGTTATAATATTGTACAAAAATTGTGTAAGTAGTATGTAAGATAAGGCTGCCTTATGTCAGTGCTGTTATATTGTATATTTCAAGAACCTTTGTATAGAGCAATAAAGAGTAATAACAAGTTGATAGGGCCAAGCCTTCCGAAAGGTGTAATTATATACCTGCAAGGTTATGTGGATGACTCATCCGTGATTTTGTCAACTGATGATTCAGTTAAGGAATGTTATAAAGAAGTACAATGGTTTGAACTTGAGACAGGTGCACAGCTAAACAAGGACAAAACTAGTATAATTGGGTTTAGGAAATGGGAAAACCCAAAAATTTGCCCTATCAGTTGGTTGAAAACTGTTGAAAACATCAAAATTCTTGATATAATTCATTATAGTGATTTTGATGTTACATGTGAAGAAAATTGGTCTCGCCTTACTTGAAATATTAAAATATCAATAGCTATGCTACGTCAAAGACAATTATCTATTTTCCAAAAAGCCATTATTGTTAATTCACTACTATCGTTTCCAGAGGCTGTGTAATAGTGTTTTTCCCAAATATCTAACAAACCGGCTTATGAATTTCCATGAAACTACAGCAATGAATGTTTCAAACATTGGCCTAATTTTTGGTGGTACAATGAATTGACAGATGTGCTTAATTAACCCGTTTACTCTTAGAAAAAAGAGGAACTTCTTCCCTTCCTTCAGAGCGTTTCGAAGAAGTGTTACTTAATCACGTAACTGTGACGCAGAGGTTCCCCCAACCCTCCTTCCGTGTTTACACCTATGGCTATCCTAGTACTCCCCCCCCCCCTTCCTTCTTGCCTTCTTTCCTTCATTCCCATTATTATTAGGCTACCAAGTAAATTCCTGTTAGGAAAGACTCTGTACTGCACGTATAAAATGAGTCGGAAGAGCAATAAAATGTTTTATGGTGGTAGATAATGATTAGATTGTTAACAAAATTTATCAAACATAATAGAAGAGGTTTAAAACATGGGCGTGGAATCGCGCTGAGAGATATTCTACTCGGACTCCAACAAATTTTAGATTTGCGACTAAAAGATAAAATAAAATAAAAAAATGAAATAAAAACATTAGTAGAAATAGAAAACAATTTTTTTCCTTGAGAGTGATGATGAGTAAAATATATAAGTGTCCATTTCTTGTTTTTTTTTTTTTTTATCCCTCATAAATATATGGTTTCCAGCAATTGGTGATAACATAATTTTGGAAAAAGCAAAGCTAATGAATACTTTGATACGAGTATATCAGCTTGGCATGTAGACAATGTCAATGGATTTCTCAAAGTAAGGTTGATTGGTTCAATAATTGAAGTCTGGTATAATTCCAGTGACAAAGTCGCAATGATATTTGTCACATACATTTTAAGTATCAAAAATAGGTACTGGTACTTATAACAAATAAATATACAAAACTATAGGTTGAAATAAAACAAATCTTATGTATGTATGAACACACACACACACGCACACACACACACACACACACACACACACACATATATATATATATATATATATATATATATATATATATATATATATATATACATATATATATATATATATATATATATATATATATATATATATATATATATATATATATATATATATATATATATATATATATATATATATATATATATATATATATATATATACACACACACATATATATATATATATATATATATATATATATATATATATATATATATATATATATATATATATATATATATATATATATATACATATATATATATATATGTGTGTATATATATATATATATATATATATATATATATATATATATATATATATATATATATATATATATATATATATATATATATATATATATATATATATATATATATATATATATATATATATATATATATATATATTATATATATATACATATATATATATATATATATATATATATATATATATATATATATATATGATTTCAAAATCTATCAAATGGCCGATGTCAATGCCCTATATGAAACATCTTTTAGAAGTCTACCTTCTAAGGAATTCAAGCTACTCTCTCTGGTGAAATTGATATGATAAATTATATCAAACAATGCTCTGTGTTATTTTCTTCCTGGCAACTGATGTATCGAGTAA
>NC_090730.1:75043032-75070532 GCF_036898095.1 Palaemon carinicauda | reverse complement strand
TTGCCTTCCTCCATCCTCTCTCTTTTTCTCTACCTTTCCTTATACTGGGCCGGCCGCCGGCAGCTTATAGCTGTCAACGGCCATGTTGGTTGTCTGTCGGCCGGCAGTTACTCTGCCGCCACTTGGCAGGGGTGTCGCTAAGCGATAACCCAACGACAATAAACAAACTATGACCAGTGGCTGGCAACTAAGTTGTTGGCCGGCAGTCGGCCACCCAAAGTATAGATCTGAAGACAGTAACTGCCTTCAATAGCCCAGAATAGGCCGGCATATGTCGGCACGGCCGGTATATGTCGGCAGGCCCGGCATATGACAGCAGGCACGGCATGTGCCGGATGGCCCGGCATATGCCGGTAGGCCCAGCAGGTCTGGCGGCATACCGCCGCCAGTCAGTGCTGTAGCCCAAAAATTTTTTTTCAACCTACAGGGTGCTTCATGGGCAGCCTATTGTGAGACCATCACATATAAGAGAATGATCCTCTCTACCACTTAATGGTTATCAACCATTAATTTACCCCCAATATTGAACCTGGGACATTGTGTTAAGAAGACACTTTATATCAAAGGATATTATCTTCCAATACAAAATTCATTAAGAATTTATTGTTCAATATTGGAGGAGGTCATAGCAATGGGCTGGACAGGAAACACAAGTAGGTGTCTTTCCTATTTTCTAGCTTACTCTATCCAAGCTAATATTTAAAAAAAAGAAAAAAAAAATATGTATTCTGAAATCTGAGAATTTCACCGAATACTTATATGCTTTCTTTCTTTACAGGAGGAGCATCCCAAGTGCGGAAACAGCTTTTGCAGGGACCGTAGCAAGAACTTCTACGGCCATGATGTGTGCAGGGCCCATGCTCGCTACGCAGTCACCAAGGGGGCTCTCAAATACTGGGACCCACAGATATGTACCGTTTGTGACAAACTGGTAAAAGAGGCTTTTGATGATCAAAAATCTACCGAGTCAAGGGATGCAGCAAGGGACACGCTGCGAAAATGGGTCAGGGGTTTTCAAAAGAACACCTCTGGCCCATACCTTCCTAATGAGAGGATGAGGGACTGTCTTTTCCCTAGGGCATCTGCGGATGCAATCATTCCCCAGGTTCAACCTGAGATTCCCCTAGTACAGATTCCGATGGAATCTGTTGTTTCGGACGTCTTGAAGGGCATCCAATTAGATGACAACATGTCGGTCGTCTCAGAGGAGACTAAGAACAATCTCCTACTGGAAGAACTGAAGCAGGAGGATGACGTACCTCCTGAGGCTGAATTCGATAAGACCGAAACGATTTCGGTATCATCAGCCACGGTGATTGAGCCGGTGCCTTCGACTTCACCTACTGCATCCCAGTTAGATTCCATCACGAGTACGTTGCACTCGCTGCTGTCTATGGTGCAGGACATTCAGAAGAAATCGTCCGAGAAAGAAGTTTCTCTTTGGACGGACATGCATCAGCTGGTTGCAACACGTTTAGCCCCAAAGAAGCTAAACGTCAAGGATCTCCCCGCTTTCTCTGACGTTAACCCTTGGAGATATGCAGAGCATATGCCAATGTCGGGGTGGGGGGGAAGATCTTCCTCTCGAAAAACCTGGGCACTGTCCCAGTAGAGGATATTGAGTTTTGGCCCAGCAAAGGGGCCTACCCAGACTGCTATGTCCATCTAAGGAAGGAACCTGCATCCAAGGAGGAAACAGAGCCGAAGGAGACGATAGTCCTCGAACTCTCTAAGGCTCAGGCCTTATATACAACCACCTTGAAAGAGAGGGCCTTTACTAGTTCCAAGGTGCCGCCTCTCAGCTAACAGTACCCGTCCTTTATTGCTGACCCCAAACGTGCCTTCCTCTTTATGGACAAAGGGTTTAAGGCAGCCTTAAAGGCAGTTGAAGCAGGGAAACTTTGCCTTACACTGGAGGAGTGTAGACCCTTTTCCCTTGCTTTTCCATCAGATGATAAAGACAGGAAGGATGTTCATAACACCTTCACAGTTGGGAAGCTGGAGGCAGATATTGCTGGACAACAGTTCGGCGAAGACCTCCCGAAGCTATCAGAGTCTCTCCTGCGCAGGGAACAAGAGACTAAAGAACGTCTTGCTGCTTCCATGTCTCTGCATACTGGCTTAGAGACTATGGCAAGCATCCCGGACACCCCAGATATGTACATAGTCTTCACCAAATCTCATTTGGCGACAGTCACCAAGGACTTGTACAACTTTATGAAAGCCCGAAGGACTTGTAGGGAGTTCGTGTTCGCCTCGGCTGCGGTGAGACACGAACCAAGGAAACTCCTAGCCTCCAATATCTGGGGAAAAGACCTCTCCCCAAGCGAAGTGGTCAAAGAAGTCGTGGACAAAGCCGTACAGAGAACAGGAATCTCCTCTCCAAGTGGGGCTTGTCCTTAAAAAGAAAATCTTCTGCTGACGAGGGTCCTCAGCCGAAGAATAAATCAAAACGACCAAGAGTGCCCTCTCGGCCTAGAAAACAGCAACAGCTTCCCGTGGCCATGGTGCCCCAGATGGTGGAACAACCAACCACCACCTTCCAACTGTTACCCCAAACGCTGGCAACCCAATCGCCGGTGTTCACCCCAGTCTTTGAAAGCCAATCGACGACTTTTAGGCCAAAGTCTCGAGGTTCCTTTCGAAGATCCTCTAGACGACCATTAAGAGGTAAAGGTAACAAAGGTGGACGTGGCCAAGGAGGCAAGTCCTCCAACCAGCACTCCAAGTGAGATGCCACCGGTAGGAGGGAGACTTCTCCTAATCAAGAATGGACCAGGGTGAAGTTGGAGCTCAACTCCACCAAATTTTCCTCAATTCTTCCAGCTCTCAACCCCCATTCTGGAAGAATATGTTCTGGAATTCCTGAACATAAGAGTCCTACGGAGGGCAAAGGATTCGGAAAAACTCAGATTCATTCTTGATTTATCACCACTCAACAAGTTCATAGTGAACCACAAATTCAGAATGCTGACGCTTCAACACGTAAGGGACCTTTTGCCCAAACAGGCATACCCAGTCTCCATAGACATAATGGATGCGTACTGGCATGTTCCAATCAACCGTCAAGTTTCCCCCTACCTAGGGTTCAAACTACAGAAAAAAGTACGTTTTCAGAGCCATGCCCTTCGGTCTTAACGTAGCCCCAAGGGTATCCGCCAAGCTTGCGAATGTAGTCATTCATCAACTACGCCTAAAGGGGATCCAGGTAGTAGCCTACCTGGACGACTGGCTGGTGTGGGCAGCATCCGAGGAAGAGTGCAGACAAGCCTCCAAGTAAGTGATCCAGTTCCTGGAACACTTAGGGTTCAAAATCAACTTGGAAAAGTCTCGTCTATCTCCAGCTCAAAAGTTCCAGTGGCTGGGCGTCCACTGGGATTTACAGTCACACTGCCTTTCCATTCCATCAAAGAAGAGGAAAGAGATAGTAGGATCTGTCAAGAGACTTCTTCAATCCGACAGGATATCAAGAAGGCTACAGGAGAGAGTGTTGGGGTCCCTCCAGTTTGCCTCAGTGACAGATCCAATATTGAAAGCACAATTAAAAGAAGCATCAGGAGTTTGGAGAAACTACGCATCAAATGCTCGAAGAGATCTACAAAGACCGATTCTAAATCGTCTGCGATCACTACTCAAACCATGGTCGGAAGCCAAGAACCTGAAGAGCAAGGCACCTCTGAAACCACCTCCACCGGCAGTCACCGTTCACACAGACGCCTTAAAAGAGGGGTGGGGAGGTCACTCTCATCATCAGAGAGTCCAGGGAACCTGGTTTCCCCTCTTCAAGACCTTCCACATCAATTTTCTGGAAGCCATGGTGGTTCTTCTCTCTCTGAAGAAACTGGAAGCTCGCTGCTCAATCCACATCCGTCTGGTTCTAGACAGCGAAGTTGTAATGAGATACCTAAATCGACAAGGCTCGAGATCGCCTCACATAAATCAAGTGATACTGGCCATCCTTTGTCTAGCGAAGAAGAAGAGATGGCACTTCTCAGCAGTCCACCTTCAAGGGTTCCGCAATGTGACAGCAGAAGCTCTATCCAGGGTCAACCCGATAGAGTCAGAATGGTCCGTAGACGCAAAATCATTCTCCTTCATATTACGCAAAGTCCCAGGACTGCAGATAGATCTCTTCGCAACGAGCGACAACAAGAAGCTATCCCAGTATGTAGCCCCGTACGAGGATCTTCTAGCGCAGTGGTTCCCAAACTGGGGGGCGCGCCCCACTAGGGAGGCGTGAGGACGATACAAGGGGGGCATGAAGTCATCAGCTCGAAATTACTTGTTCAATAGAATAATAAAATCATTAAAAGAACAAATATCTGTCATTACATACATGCATCCATCTCACTAAATTTGACCAGAAATTGTGCCTAGGTCTCATAAGTATTTCCAAATATTATATGCCATGTTTTCAAATTATCTATTCTTAAAATTGCTACTCAATTTTGACAATTTGCTAATGTTCAAACTTTTTTCCCTCACTTTGAACCAAAAGTTTTGTTTTTAGTTACTGGAATGCACGATCATTTGTTTGAGTGGCTTTCATTATTAAAATGTAATACAAACAGAAATCTGTTTTCCTGTACAATGCTAGGAAATAAATGTAAGAATCATTTCATATAAAAAAAAGAAGAGTGGGGGCGTACGGGTCTACTGGAAGCAAAAAGGGGGCGTCAGGTAAGATAGTTTGGAACCACTGCTCTAGCGGAAGCGACAGACGCAATGTCCATAGATTGGAACAGGTGGTCCAAGATCTACCTGTTCCCTCCAACCAACCTTCTGCTGAATGTCCTCGACAAACTGAGATCCTTTCGAGGGATAGCAGCAATAGTGGCCCACAAGTGGCCCAACAGTGCATGGTTCCCTTTGATAACAGAACTACGCCTGAAGCTGATCCCGTTGCTGGACCCATTTCTGACTCAGCGAGTGCATAAATTGACTGTCTCAGCTTCATCAGAGAAAACCCAGAACCTTCATCTCATGATTTTCTCGCCCTAGTGGTCAAGAAACGGTTCGGGATTTCTAGGGACAGTATTAACTTATTAAAAGAATACAAGTCAAAGTCAACAAGAAGACAATATGTGTCTTCCTGGAAGAAATGGGTGGCCTTTGTCAAGGCGAAGAAACCTAAGGAGATTTCTACGGATTTCTGCTTGTCCTTCTTCATCCATCTTCATGACCAAGGTTTAGCAGCCAACACGATTACTACATTAAAATCTGCCCTAGCCAGACCAATACTATATGCCTTCCAGGTAGACTTTTTTAATGAAATCTTCAACAAGATTCCAAAAGCCTGCGCTAAACTTCGGCCCGCAGCTCCTCCAAAGCCCATTTCATGGTCTTTGGATAAGGTTCTTCACTTAGCATCAACTCTGAACAATGAGGATTGCTTGCTGAAACACTTGACTCAAAAGGTGATATTCTTATTTGCACTAGCCTCAGGAGCCAGAGTTAGCGAAATAGTGGTCCTCTCGAGGGATGATGGTCACATTCAGTTCACAGACGCCGGAGAACTGAACCTCTTTCCGGACCCGACGTTTCTCGCCAAGAACGAGCTGCCCACTAAAAGATGGGGTTCCTGGAGAATCTGCCCTCTGAAGGAAGAAGCATCCCTCTGCCCAGTGGAATGCCTAAAGGTCTATCTTCGTAGAACTTCAGACTTTAAGGGAGGTCAGCTTTTCAGGGGAGAGACGTCTGGTTCAACATTATCCTTGAAACAGTTAAGGCCGAAAATCACCTATTTTATACGCAGAGCGGATCCAGACAGTACACCCGCAGATCATGATCCGAGAAAAGTTGCCTCGTCTCTGAATCTCTTTCAGACGATGTCGTTTGAAAGCCTTCGTGCTTATACTGGATGGAAGTCATCCAGAGTTTTCTTCAAACACGATGCGAAGCAATTACAGAAATAAAATTTCATGTGCTGGCGGCAGCTTGATTACTGGAAAGAACAGTGCACTAATTGGGACTTTTAGTGAAGGGTGTACATGATAGACTCGTAAGACATATCATGTTGAGTATTGTGTTTAGTGATAACACTATAGACTGTTCTCTCTACACAGGTGACATTAAGCATAATAGACTGACACAAGTGCCAGGCATACTTATATGCACAGTGTTCCTAGTAACAACAGAATACATAGTGAAATTCTATATTTCCCTTAGAGTGGCTAATGTTTTTCTTTCCAGGTGAAACTTATTTTAATTCTGTTATTACTATTTATGCTTTTATGCAGAATTGTTCTGCATAGGATGTAATTGAATACAACCATGATTTCTATCTTTGTAATAAACAATAGAAGGAATCTTTGCGTCTCTTTCGCCTCAAACATTCTAGATTAAGAATAAAGTCAGAGCATCCTTGATTCTTTTATTATTTAAGAAAATGTTGGGGAACTAAGGTTAAGACTGTTCCAAGCAAACAGGTAAAAACTGATTGTACTAAACTGTTTATCTTACTGAACTAAGGTTTCCTACACGTATATAAACCTGTCTCTCTCTTTTCAGCCAGACTTGGGAGGTATCAGTAATCTATACAGAGATATACCATCTAAGTACAAACTATCCTCTATGTATATGATGACACTAATATACAAACTGTTCGCTAGATTGTTCCTTGAACTCACAATCCTCGGGTTTTTTTCCTAGAGTCTACCCAGACTCTTCCCTGTAGGGAGCAGGAAGAGCTGACATATTTTATGATCAGTTAATTGATGTATAACGGTAACATCAAGTGCCTCTAGGTCTAGAAGACCAAATAGGAAATATTTATCTCGAGATAACGGCACTATTGAAAATCCACAGATACATTAAT
This sequence comes from Palaemon carinicauda, assembly GCF_036898095.1. Classification (NCBI taxonomy): domain Eukaryota; kingdom Metazoa; phylum Arthropoda; class Malacostraca; order Decapoda; family Palaemonidae; genus Palaemon; species Palaemon carinicauda. The sequence goes on along the minus strand of NC_090730.1, from coordinate 75,063,715 downwards.
GCTCTGGTAAACTTCCATCAGGACGACATGACCTGAGCCCAAAAAGCGGATTTTGAAGCGAGGCGAAAAATCTATTTTTGAATGAGGTAGTCATGTCGTCCTGATGGACCCACTCTCTTTTTGACAAAAGGATAATGAATCCCTCCCTATGGTACTGTATCTGAAACACCTACAAAGCTACAAAGAATGGCTTGGAGGCGCCTCGCGGTGGTGATTCGGCGCACTATTTACAGTACAGTAGGAGTGTCGAGAGCATTGTCTCTTTAACGACTCTCCTATATTCTTGCCATTTTTTCCCCCTCGAAGCGGAAACGCTATTAGGGGTGTAGATAGCTATGAGACATGTCAAGAATACGTCCTCTTATTACGTGATATCCAATTTTAAGGGATATTCCCTCCAGGAGTTAGAATTCTGGATACCTTTGGTAAATTCTCTGGGATATATCATTGTCGTCAAATATAACCTAGGAAGCTACTAATGAAGGAACTTCCCTCAGGACGACATGGCTACCTCACCCAAAAATAGATTTTTCGCTTTGCATCAAAATCCGTTATATATATATATATTTATATATATATATATATATATATATATATATATATATATATATATATATATATATATATATATATATATATATATATATATATATTAATCTAGATTTCTAATTCTCGTTTACTTAAACTAGCAATGAAAACTAACTGAAAATATTAATATGAATTTAAATAGATTAATTTATTGTCACCAAAGAAGTGAGTGACCTTACATGAAATGCCAAATTTTTTTTAAAGATATCTAACACAACCCATAGTCCAGTCATTTCCTAACCGTAGATTTTGGAGCGAGGAGGTGTGGGGTGGGGGCTGGGGAGGAGTAGCTGCTATTACCGTCAGCGGGGTCAATAACTCCTATACCAATAAATATACTGGAATAAAAGTTTATGGGATTATTTAGGCATAGACAAGCTTTTTTTCTCTCAAAAATGAAAAATTCAAGATTTTTTTTTTTTTTTTTTTGCAGATGATATGTGTAATTAGGTTCTCATTTAAAATCACATTTGGTTAGGTTTGGAGTGTAACACCACCAAAGGCAATTTCGTATCTGTAATGACAGATTATTCCGTTTCAGATCTTGCTTAGACACTATCCATGCCGAAATATAGAAAACTCTGTTTTCATGCAAAATTTTTGGCCAGAATGGTCGGTCAAATAATTTCCATAAAATCTGTCTCCGGAGCTATTGTCAGAATGAAAATAAGATGCCTGTATTATTGCATATTAAGTAAAGCTAGTTGGAAAGCTAAAGTTATCATATCAGTATTAAAGGTCGCTCCATTGACTTCGTACATTCATCGGATGTATGCAATTTATTACTATTTTGTGATGCTTCAGATGTAGGCTTTGGTAGTTATTTTGAAGGTTTTGGTGATGAAACCCACGAAAATGTTTTCTTGGGAAGTTTGGTAGAAAACTGGATAGCAGATGAACCTGCGCAACGTTTAACACGGTGGGAGCTTCATGCTGTTAACAAGGTGATGAATAGTAAAGTTAACATTATTCAAAATCAAAGTTTGAACGTTATTTCATATAACTAAAACCTTTCAAAAAGTATGCAAGTAGGGAGCAAAAGCCCTTATTTACAAGCCATTGTAAACCAAATATTCGAAACATGCTCCAAGAACACAGTTCATGTCATATATGTATGGAAGACCAGAAACGAGAACAAAAGAGCGGATTTATTAAGACATCTAACAGACATTAATGAATGGTTAGTTCATAATTGGTTTTCAGTGCTATAAAAAATGTGTGGCATTCATACTGTAGATAGGTTTGCCACAATAAAAAGTGCGAGAGTTTGACTCAAAATACTGGTGCCCCAGTACAGAGGCAATTGATGCTTTCACTCAAGTTTGGGCAAGTGATAATAACTGCTTAGTTCTTACACCTAGTCTTATACCAAAGGTTATTAACAAAATGGTGGTAGAAAGGGCTTCATGTACGTACTTTGGTTATTCCGGAGTAGAAACACTCTTACTTATTGGCTTATGATATTCGAGGGAAAATGTTTTCAAATATTTGGTTCATCTTTTCCTTAGAACTTGAATTATATCTTTTTTACAATCACAATATTTACAGTATGATTACATTCAATAACATTTTCCTATAAACATAACCCATCTAATTTAACAATTTACAAAATTACACATCTTGATTTTGATTTTTAGTTACTCAAAAACAATAATTTATATATTTTTCGTGTGAAAATTCTATTCATTCTTTCTTTATAGATATTTTTCAAAAGCCACCGACCATAATGAAATTTACACTTAAGAAAGGCATCTGTATCCTCTTTCGTATATCTTTTCTTCTTACTGACGCAAACAGCATGTAAGTAACCAACAATTAATACAGTGGCGTTATAATAATCCTTTTTCGTCCTATATCTGTAACTGAACATTAATGTATTTAAGAAAAAAGGATCCCTGTTTATGTCACAAGTATGAAATAATACACTTTGGACATAAATCACTATAGTTTGTATGTGCCTGCAAAAATAAAATATATGCAAACTTTATTCAACATCCTCGTAATGATCACATTTATCACTGTTTCTGATATTCAACATTTTCAGACGATTATTGGTTGCCAGAGTTCTATGAGCATATTTAAAGGCAAACTCACTCTTCGTGATACCAATGAAAGGTTTGTTTATGCTGTCCCATACCATTTTCCAGTCCAAAAGTGGGTAACTCCCTTCAATTTATGGAACACTCTCTGGCCTTATAGAATTACAATAATCTTTAGAACTTAAATTAGGTAATTTTTCATGGTGATAAACTTTTCTGATTACTTTAATTGCAACTGAATGAAATTATGTTGACACAAATGAAACCTCATTTATTTCCTTTCAGTACAACAAAAAACTAATTCTCATCTTGCAATAGAAATTACTTAAACCAATATCCTTTTTAATATCATTTAGAGCTGTCGAACTGAAAATCGCTAATGACTCAAAATAAACATTCATAATTCTCAATCTATCTTTTTTCGACAAACAAAGAGTATCTCTACCTACAGGATGGCAAGTTCCCTGCCATATATATCGGAATACATGCATATTTATTTGAGTAATGTTCTTTTTCAAAGGAGGCAAGGTGTGTGATATATACCAAACTTTGGACAAAACTAGTGAATTAACAATAATGGCTTTTTGGAAAATAGATAATTGTCTTTGACTTAGCATAGCTATTGATAGTTTAATATTTCAAGTAAGGCGAGACCAATTTTCTTCACATGTAACATCAAAATCACTAACATAAGGCAGCCTTATCTTACATACTACTTACACAATTTTTGTACAATATTATAACTAGAGCCTCAAATTCATCTGGTAAACCAATTTTCTTCAATAGTTTAAAAACATATTCCATATTAACTCTATCAAAAGCATTAGACCAGTCTAAGCTTAGAATTGCTAAGTTTTCAGTCTTTTGTTTTGTATGAAAAATTACATCGCGAATCTTATTGTTATAATTCACAATCGACCTTTCCTTCACTGCACAATATTGTTTTGGGGAGATAATCTTCCCAATAACACATTTCAATCTGTTTGCCATAACCTTAGCAAAGATTTTATAGTCAACATTCAGTAGGGATATAGGTCTCCATTTCTTCACCAGATATACATCTATTTTAGCAAATCATTTTATTACATCCAAATTTTGACTACCTGGCATATATTTTACAGTCATAATGAATTTGAACACTTCCATAAGGTCAGACTTCATTAAAGACCAAAACTTTTCTGTAGAATTCTATAGGAAGTCCATCATACCCTGGTAATCTCTCTTTACACATACTCTTGATAACATCAAAAACTCCAATTTCCTCTAATTCTCTACTTAACAAACTTACGTCTTCTTGATTCAGGACAGAATGGCATAGGTTAAAAAAATAATCCTGACTTTTTACCTGACCAGTTACCTTACTAAACAATTTTTCAAAGTGCTCCTTTATAAAAGCAGAAAATTCCTCTGCTTTCTGTAATGGAACCATCATCTTGTTTCCTGTTAATAATGCGTGCATGATTTTTCTTTTTCTCGGCACCAAGTACATGTACAGATATTTTTCACCAATTGTATGATCATTTACTTTGGCTCTTATCTTTATCCCTTCTAATATTTTAATCTGGATGTCACAAATCCTATTCTTGAGAATCTTAATATTTTCATAATTTACACTAGTTTTATAGTTAATATCATAAAGCTGACGCAATCTTGTTTGTATTAAGTTCAGCAGTCTATTCTTCTCTTGTGAAATATTTTTACATAATTTGACAAAGAATGTTTTACATTGTGATTTTGCTGATTCCCACCATAAAAACGTGTTATCAAATGTACCCTTTTTCTGCTTTATAAACTACCATACATGTAAAACAAAATCTTCAATTTCATCAGAATCTAAAACTTTAACGTTTAACTTCCAATACTCTGTGCCAGTTTTTGTGTGTGTTTATGTTTAATTTCAAAACAACCATACTATGATCTGAAAAAAAAAAAACTTATTGGAATGATGTCTGCAGATGTTATGTTATCAAAATACTTTACAGTGTAAATCCTGTCTATTCTGGATCCATAGTTTTCGCGTATATAAGAGTATTCTAATATCCTGTTTGTGAATTTATAATTATCTTTCAAGGCAAGGTTTTTCACTAGAGTACTCATAGATTTAGACAGTAAGACTTTGTCATTATTACTGCATTCTCTTGCGCATGTTATACAGTTGAAATCACCTCCAAAAATAAGATAACTAATATTATGTCGCAGGTAATATAACATTTCCTTCCTGAAAAAGTCTTCCCTTTCAACAACTTTACTTACACCAGATGGAGCATATACGTTTATAATAGGTATAACGCAGTTATTGTAACATACCCTTACACCAACAATTCTACAATTGGTATCCATCTCCTTGGTTGAAAGTTTAACATTGGTTTTATTATTTATACATATCATTGTACCTCCTTTTAAATTGGTTGATGGATTGAACACTATACCCATAGCATTAGTGAGATAACTCAAACATGAAAATCTTTAACGTTATGTTCTTGAATCAATAGAATATCAATTATATAGTACACAATAAGGGGCACAACTTTCATTTGTTTAGTTACCTCATTTAAGCCATTAATATTTAAAGTGGCAACAGAAAGAGCCATCATAAAAACGAACAATGAAACAATTACTTTTTCTTTTTCTTTGACAACTTATCTTTCCCATTCATTTTTTCTTCCTTCCTTTCTTATTCATTGGATTTTCTTCTAATTAACTCTCATTTACCTAGAGCATCTAAATTTATACTCCACCGGCCTTTTGGCATCACTTCTGAACATTTATCATCATTTTTCAAATTGTGTACAATATCAGCGACTTTATTTACCTCTACATCCATGTCACGTTCTTCAGTAGGACCATCCACTGATTCATCATCCCTATGCACTGAAACTGTTATATTGATTTCCTTATGATTTCCTGGTTCTTCATTTAGATCATCCTCAACGGGAAAGAAACTTTCAATAGTATAAGGAATACAAGGTTCATCTTCTGAGGGAAACTCCTCATCCTCAGTTATTTCTGTAACTTGAGAGGCTCCTTCTGGTGTACTTTTTATTACAAAAAATGTCATTGTCACTATCAGTTAGATTATAACTATTACTTGGAACATGACCCTCCAATCACATGATCGATCTTCTATTTTCACTGTGTGTTGATGAACAGCAACTTCATCAACATTCTTGGATAAAGAAATGGTCACTAGTTGTTCTCCTACTGCTTCGCATAATTCGTCTATCTGGTCCTCTCGAATGTTGCTAGATTCTTCTTTATCACTTCCAGTACTCTTTCTATCTCATGGTTGTTCCACATTTCCTTCATTACATACTGCCAGTTGAACATCTGGAGTACCATCTTCTTGCGGTATCAGGCCCTTATCAGAATCCTTGCCGAGCATTGCTGGGAAATCATTCAAATTGAAAACATTTAAATTAGGCTCACTATCATTATTACAGTTAACTGCCATATGAGAGTCTCTTCCGCACTTGTAACATGTCTTTTTCTGACCATTATATAAAAACACAAAATTATAGCCAAAAGTACTGATAGAGGATGGGATATTCTTCTTTATTTCCATTTTCACAGTGTGTGTTCCATTTTCCGGACCACTCGCTCTTCCTTGAGAAAAAGTATTATGTGTGAGATGAAGAACTTTCCCATACTGTTCACGGACACTGATTAAAAGGGAGTCTTCTATATCAAAATGTGCATGTCGTATTGATACATACGTATATACACTGCTCAAATTTACTAATAGGGCCTTTTTGCCATTACCGAAATGAATCACTTTGTCTTTGTACTTTCGTTTAGAGACATCAAAAACCTTTTCCTTAATAAATTTCACAGCCACTCTGTTGTTTGGTATGTTCTGAAACCCTCGTACGTCTTTTTCACTTATTTTTAACTTAATAAATATGACATCACATGCCAACTCATATTTAGGGGGACACAAAAATTTTAAACTAACTGTAGTCTTTGGTTTAAGTCTTGCAGACATTGGAAAGTTGTTTGCCTTCGTAGTCTGACAGAAAATGCTTCATTTTCTATGATGTCATATTGCCAGAGGCGATATGAAACCTCCGGCTTGTCGATTCCTTGGAAGTGTATCAAGGCAAACTACGTCTAATAATAGAAACTATGACACAAACAAGTTTACTTGAACACTAATTAGTTCACTGACATCTTACTCACAAGTTGAAGTCCAAAATGACCAGAGCGTTCTAAATAGCGTTTGTAAACAACCAAAGCCTCTTCCTTTTTCTTTTTAATATTTTGTTAGATTTTGTAAATGGTTATGAAACAAAAGGTTGATTACATACGGGAAGTGTAAGAGATCCAGTTATTGCATATTCTCCATTGAAATTGAAGATGTTGGTGTGGAGGATAAAATTTTAAATTTTAGTTTTATTTTTGATTTTGTTTTATTATGGTGAATCTTTTTTTTCAGGATTAGGAGTGCAATTATACGTCAACTACGCAACCCTTGATAGTGGGCTTTCATTGGGCAGTAAATTGGGTGAACCTTAGTGGTCACATGTGCGGTTATTTTCTATCATCGAAGAGAGAGTACCAAGAAGACCTACAAACTCGGTTTCCAATGATGGAATGCATTCATAAATGGCCACGAACACAGCAAAATTCCAGCGTACCCATACACGTTGCTTTATATATTACGCATTTATTAAATTCCGATGCTTCGTATTTTTCAGTGAACTCTGCTGTTTATTCCAGGAAGTAGATGTACGAAATCAGTGGTTAGTCAGATCCGACCAAAAATCAATTTTGCAAAAAGCGATTACCTGGTAGATCAGTGCGTAGAAAGGATTCTATTGATCGTCAGGATTTGCAAAATCTGTGCACTTTGTATATAGATAGTAAGGATGTTCTTGTTGTGAGAAATTTAGCTTTAATTTGGGTGTGTTTTTCTGTTTTATTGAGAGTTGACAAATTAAGTTCATTGAAAAGTAAAGATTTCATTGTCAAAAAACATTATTTAAGGATTAGTATAGCGAAGCGTAAGAATGAGCAATACAGAGAAGGGAACGAAGTGGGGGTGCCGGGCTCTTCATTCATAAAAGTTACTCAAATCTGAAAAATGTTAAAAAGAACTAGTGTATTATGCTTTGAGTATACATGAATGAACTTTACTCAGAAAAAAAGAAAATATCCATAGTAACAGTTTACAAACCTTCGAAACCAAATGCCAGTATCTTCTTTGAAGGATTCAGTGAACTCACTGAGATGGTTGTCAGGAAGAAAAAAATGCATTAGTTATTTGTGGAGACTTCAATCTTTGGATGGATGACGAATAAAATCCTGATGGTGGACCATTTAGTGAGTTAATAGAATCACATCAATTGTTGAATAATGTCATTTTTGCAACTACTTTAACTATATGAACGAGATAAAATGACAATGGAAGTCCTGTAAGAGTGGGGTTCCCCTGTTGTATATGACCAGAAAAACGGCCGTCAAAGTAAGTAAAAAAAGATTTTGATAGTAAAAGGTGCCACAAGTGCATGTTCATATTTAATGTTTTTACATTATACTGAAGAGGCGGAAATTAATGTTCCCTCCGATAATTTTAGTTCACTTTTAGTAGTAATGGTATTTCAAAATTTGTCACAAAAATAAGTTCAGTTATACTGCAGTAAAGCAAAATAGTGTAGCTCCAAGTTTAAACATTGGTCTACATACACAAGGTCAGGAGGGGCAGCTACCATCGCTAACATGAGCGTAAATTAGAGGTGTTTTCCAAAGGCACAGGCGTTGGAAGTCAGTTTCAAGCAAAAATATCTGTCAAAGACTCCATAGAAGAAAGGTTATATGTGTCAAAGCAATTGTTATTGTAAACCGCTTCATTCCTTTCCCTCCCTATCTTTGGTATTATCTAGGTTCAACCCGCACGGTGTGCTAAAATGCAATTTAATGTTTTATTATATCTTAATACATGTAGAAATAGTTTAGTGGAGTGTGTACTGAAACACTTTCGTACTCCAAAGTATAGCGAAAAATAATTGTCCCAACGATATGTAAGCATTGTTTGTGTCTTCTTAAGTAATTTTGGTTGTTGTGTAGGCTGAGGACTATGAGAGCTCTGTATGGGGTAAAACCTAGTCTATGTTTGAAGGGGTATTTAAAAAGTGGTAAATTTTTAGCGCACTCTAACCCGACCAAGTAATTTTTTACAATTATCATTATTATTAATAGTATATTATTTTATAGCTAAATACTATTCTGTAATTAAAAACATGAGTGAGGTTCTGCCACTCAAATTTTTTCAATCGGCATTATTGCTGTGGATACACAGGTTTCCATAGTTTTTTCAATACTAAACTTGTTTTTCACCTACAGTTTTTCCTTGGTGGCGGAGGAGGCTGATACTAATTTGAATGAGTTTGTTGTGCATTTCGTTTTTGATATGTTATGTGACGTAAGTTTTACTTTGCTTGTATGATTTATTGGAATGTTTAATGTTATCAATACTGTACCTATAAGATTTATTGGAAAAATAAACCTAGCGTCAGCCTGCACGGTGCACTATAATGAGGTTCAACTCGCACGGTGCGCTATAATGCAATTTAAGGTTTGAAAAGTTTATACATGTATAAATTGTGTAGTAGAGTGTGGACCCATAATTAACAGTAGGCTCTCTATGGGATTTAGGGTACATCCCTTTGTTGGCCAACGATAACGCCCATTTCTGAGTGATGATTTAACCAAATGAATATTATGCATCAGCTTATTGGCATACACCAGAACAATAGAGAGTGGATTAGTAATAGCCATAGTTCTCACCGTAGGTAAGAACACTTCATCCAATACTTCAACATAATCATTACTTGTGATTCTCCCAGACAGTTTGACAAGCACACCAGGCCCCTCAGCTAACACCAAACCCCAGAAATTAATACCGACTCTTCTACTCTCGCTCCTTTCTTTCATCTGTTTTGTTTCATAGCGGGTGTCTCCCCTCTCCAACTGGGCCTAATTCATACTTCTACAGAAGTGAGATATTTTTTGAAGGAAAATTAAATTTTCCTGAAAATTATAATCATAAAGAGTATATTACAAGCCAAATCAAATGCCACATTCCTTTTACTCTTTAGTAAGAGTTTAGTTATCGGCAAAGATATAATAATCAATATTGGCATCATTTACGAAATAGCCTAATATGGAAAATTAAGAGTATAGGACAAATAATAAAAATTAGCTGTTCTTGAGATAAAGAAAATAATGTTTCTAGGAGAACTAGATCCATTCTGAGATAATATTATCTTGAACAATTATAGCAATTTTTGATTCATAAATAAACACACGCCTCCAAAAAAACCGTCGAATTATAAAACAATTTTAGATTTGATGTTAAAATGATGTGTATATAAAAACCCCTTACCAGCTTGGTCACAAGGCAACCACAAAACATGAAGCAGTGATCTTCTGTTCAGATCAGAATACGGATTAAAATCAGAATACGGATTAAACATGGCGTTACGATTACTGTAATCCAGATAGCCACTGGAAAATAATCAAATACATTTATGCATTATGACGCGACACAGAATTATTTCCAATTTTAGACAAAAAAAAAGATTTGTAGTTACTTACCATCAAACACAAGAGTTGCTGGAATAAATTGAATTCAAACAGTGTTAATTTTTATATCAGTTCTGTAATTTTTCCATGCCTCTCCTCAATGCTTATAACAGCTTTAACCGCCAAACCCTCCTTCCCACGTTTATACCGTCTGGTACATCTGACAATCTAAACTTCATAGCAAATGGGGGTGAAATTTAGGTGGGGTAGGTGACACTTCTATATCAAGAATTTTGATATTTTCAACAGTTTTCAACCAACTGATAGGGCAAATTTTGGGTTTTCCCATTTCCGAAACCCAATTATACTAGTTTTGTCCTTGTTTAGCTGTGCACCTGTCGCAAGTTCAAACTATTGTACTTCTTTATAACATTCTCTAACTGTGTGTATATCTAAATATTTATTTAGATGAATATTTTTATGGAATATTCTCGTAGACGTTAAAATATGACATATTTGCATTAAATAATAAAACTACATTTTGCCTAGCTTTTATAATATTCTATTATCCATTGTTGTGGTAAAACAGACCATTAGTATAATGATGTGAGTGTGTGACTTAGTAAAACATATGTGCATTCAATTACCTAATTAGTTTTGCTTTGGGAATGAAATGTGCGTTCACCATGCATATCCTTGAGTTAATTTTTCTCTATTTTATCAAATATAGAGGTTTGCCACTTTGGATTTTATAGAGGCATTTCAGTTCGCTTTGAGATGAGTGAATTTGCAGCTACTTGATAATAAAGTTACAGTTTTAGAGGTTTTGCCATGAATATTTAAGAAAAATATATGTGTAATCATATTCTTTTTATCACTATAATTAAACTAACATCCCTAATTTAATACAACACTATGCCATAAATCATTCATAATGAACGATTTTTCTGTTCTAGTTTCGTGTGATTAACATAACACAAAAAAAAAAAACATAAATTAACACAAATCTTATTTAAATCTAATGAGATTCTGATGTTATACTCTAACCATTTCCAAATGACGACAGTTGTAAATGGTATATTAAAATATTTTTCTAAATTTCAAATACATTGGACATGGAGACAATTTTCATTGACTCCATTTTCCGCAAATATAACGATAGCAATGATATCAATAGATTAGAAAAAAAATCCAGAGAAATTACATCTTGCAGGCTTAGCTAGGAAGTGTTTTGTTTTTTATAGTTTGCACTTTTTTCTTGTAACGTCTCAAACATCATAAACATTGAACTTCCCTATGGCTATCTGTTACAAATTTCATTTTAGAGAATTTTTAGTAACATACATCTTCATTACGGTAGTTGCTGTCATATCGCCAATGATAAATTATTTTTATAAGCATATTATCAAACACCATTATGTCATCCTCATTCACCTTTAAAACAATGATTTATTCCTGTGCAGATACAAAACCTGAGTTATTTAAATGGTTACTCTAAGTCTAGTTTTCTATGACCAGATAATCAAAATAAAATGAATTTTATTGCATCATAATATTGTAACTAGGCAACCCCACTGCATGGCAGTCACAGGGCACTCTCCCATAACATGTTCACTACCGTTCTGGTCGTCACCTAAAGAACACCAATCCCTTCCTCTCTCTATGAACTAGACATCCGCATTCACCACGCATACGCATACTGTGCTTAATGCTTCTACCTTGTGTGTTTCTTTATTATTCACTGTCACTAGCATTGCTATCATTACTTGTGAGTTATGACTGAGTGTAATTATGGCTTATAAGCCTAATCCCATGCGTTCATGCCCTGGCTGTGATAAGCTGCCCTGTGGCACTTTCATGAGTTGTGTTAATGTTGATCCGCATCCTGTTTGCCCATCTTGCCATGGCAACAGATGTTCATGGAATCACCATGTGAGTACTGTAGAGAGTGGCCATCCTCCTAGTGGGATAGACATCATTCTCGTTGCAAGGAACGAACTAAGCAGGAGGGCTCTCCATTTTCCTCGTCTTCCACCATTGGTAAGAAATTAATATATTTTTTTTTTCTCCACCGATAGTTATCCCCAGATCTGGTCCTTAATGTCAGGCGCCCTCTGAGGTTCCAATCAGGGATGACGACTGCCATAATTTTGTTGATGATTTACCATTTCGTGTTGATAATGTGAAGAATAAGCTTGATCCAATACTTGTGGCAGATGCTTTGGTTATGGCGTCTGGGCTCCATGAGCCAAATCCAATCTCAGTACCCTTAGTCCCTGATTGTCCCATTAAGAATAGATCTCCCTCCCTGCCCATGAGTGTTTTGAATTGGGAATCTTATATGGCTGATTACCCAGAAAAGATCTCTCAGCTCTTGGGACTATCTCCAATCTCAGGTTTGAAAGTCTCTCAGCGTTCCCATCTGCAGACCCTAGAGTGAGCTTTGCTTGTCTCTTTGAACTGTGGGAGTAACAAGTAAAAATGTTTCTGATCGAGTTTTCACAAACTTGAAGAAGGGTTTTTGCCCATTGTGATCCACATAAATGAGCCTCTATTTTTAAAAGACCCTTGTCACCAATATCCAGCTGGTTCTTATGAGCCACGCTTGCCTCGTGCACACAGGGGTCCTCGGCATTGATCTCCTCTGAAGAGTTCCCAGGACTTGTGCCAGGACCGCTTTAGCCTTGGCCACACACCAAGACTAGGCAATGCTAAGCTGCTCTAAACAATTTTCTTGTTCTTCTAAGCCTACTAGTGCTAAGAAGTCGTGTGACGAAACCCTCATAAATTTACTGAGTATTGTCTATTTATAGCTCTGCCAGGTCAAATGTTCATCATAACAAGTCTATACGTGCTGCTGTTTCTATGCATAATGAAGTCACCCTACGACCAACCATTCCTACACGTAATGAAATTAATCTGCAGTCTAGGCCAACAAGTCTACATGAATTTTAATACCCACTAGTTAAGCTGTCCCTCTATGGCCTGCAATTTAGATGCGAGATGATATTCCTTCAAACAGCAGCCATGTTAATGTGCACCATGAGCTTGCTACCACTCCTCAACCTCGTTTAGAAATGGCACAAAGGTGGGGACATGCTACATCAATGGCTCATTATTTTGAAGTTCCCCCAGCTAGATCTCAGGATCCTAAAGTCACAAGTTGTGCAAGTAATAAACTCATTGTTTTACCAGAACAACAACACACTAGTCTGTTGCCTAATTTTCGTAATACTTCAAATATTACGCATTCTTTAGAACAGCGACAATTATATTTTCCTGACGACACTTCTTTTTGGGTACTGGGAGTGGAAATGGGGCTGGAAACTTCTCCCCTTTTTACATGAGTTACACCCTCATATGATGTGGATTACATCAGTCTTGTTAAGCGTGTAAGCAAGGCTCGCATCATAGATGGCAAGCCATGGAGGAATCATTCTCCTCTCAAAGATCGAGTTCAGTAAGAAGAATTCAATACTTCTGCCTTGCACTTTGCTGCTAGAGGTGATAACTATTATAAAAAGAGTATTCTGGACTCCTGCTGCTCTTTCTTTGTCTTTTATTCCCACCACAATATAAATGTGGCAAAGAGCCACAAGGACGTCCAAGGAAAAGCTAAGAATTATCCTATAACTGTCAAACTTGAATAACCAGTTTTCCCGAAAGTGGAACCACCACTTTACTATGATATTATCACTATTTATGATTCTGCTGAGAACATCATTGCGTGAGGGGGCACAGCCTCAGCTCATGTATTACCCCTTGGTGCCCTGATGTCTGGTTCAAAAGCATCGCTATTTATTAAAGTCATGAGTCTTGACCTCCTGCAGCACAAACCGTTAACGGACAGTGTACTATTGATTTAATGTTTCCACAATCATAAAGTCCTTGGCGTAGGTTTCTCGTGGTGCTCTCTAACCAAAGAAAAGACACACTAAAAGAGCATAGAAAACGGACTGTGTGGTCAATTCAATGCCAATATCCGAAGTAACAGAAGAAAAAAACTTTTCTAGTGTAGCTGATATAATTATGAGCGTAGCAAATACAAGTGTCGATGGGTGTAAGTTTCCCAAATCTGAGAAAAAGACGAAAGTCACCCCATTTCAAATCTATCCCTTATTTCGAAAGTGCTACAATACATAATTCTTGAACAACTAATTAATCATTCAGAAGACCTAGAAGACCTGCCAGACAACCAGTCTGTTTACCGATAATTATGATCTATGGAGACAGATATGTTTTGTTGTAAATAATATGCTGGAAATGATGGAGGAAAACAAATGTTTTATTATGATATTACTTGATCTTAGTGATGTTTTTGATATACCTTTTCATGAAGTGTCACAAAATGATCTACCCTACTTGATTGACAGAAATTACCGTATGAAAATTGGAAACTTTTCTTTATCATATGAACCTTTAAACACAGTGATACTTCAGGGGAGTTTACTGAGCCCAGTCCTATTTGGTATCTATACTCTTGGTCTGTCGAGAATACTACAAAGGCATGGGGTGAAGTTCAACCTATTTGCAGATGATACACATTTATACTTCTCAATAAATGGTATAGGTGATACTACTGAAATTCTAAACCAAATTCTTGCCATTGTTAGGAAATGGATAAAAAGCAAAGAACCGAAATTAAGTGGAAATAAAACTTAGGTTATGGTTGTTGAAAACAAAAGTGCAAGAAACTTAGTTGATATTCAAATAAACATAAATAAACTCTAACCCAATATATAGTAAATCTGTGATCTAGGAGTATCTCTTGACTGTAACTCAAGTCTTTCAATGCCTAAATCGATAATGTAGTAAAAACTGATGGTTATCATCATAGAAACATTGCTTTTATAAAGAGGTAACTGAATGAACATTCTGTAAAGAAACTTGTGATAAACTATGCAATTACCAGGATTGACTGCTTTTGTTATAATTCTTGTTAATCTAGTTTTTAAGTATGATGTCTCTTTTTTATTTCTATTTATTCTTATGCTGTCTGGAGACATTGAGCGAAATCCAGGACCAGTACGTCCTAGATTTCGTCAATGTCGTCTTCTGTATTGCAATATTCGTGGTCTTCATGCAAATATCCAAGACCTTACAGTTGCGTCCAGACAGTATGATATTCTTTTGTGCTCAGAAACTTTGGTTTCTAATATGAGGCACTCATCTGAGCTCCTTATAACTGGTTTTAAGAAGCCAATAATGTTGAAACGTGATGCCATCCCTAGGGCCAGGGGAATGGCGGCGTATATTAGGACCGAGTACCCTGCTTCTCATAAGTCCTGCTATCAATGTGGATGTCATGAGATTCAGGTAATAAAAGTTTGTGGCAGGCATAACAACTTTTATTTGTGTTCGATCTACCGGAATCCAGACATGGATGATTCTATCTTCGATTGTCTTCTTACCATTATGGCTAAGATACAAGAAGATGATAGAAAGGCTTCTTTTGTCTTTGTTGGTGATTTTAATGCTCACCATAGGGAGTGGTTAAGTTCTGTCTCTCCTACCGATCGCCATGGCTTAAGAGCTTTAGACTTTGCCTCTGAATCTGGCTGTGAGCAAATCATAAATGAAGCTACTCACAGGTCTGGTAATTGCTTGGACCTCGTATACACTGACTCCCCTGGCGTTATAACTAGTAAGGTTGGTTCTCCAGTCGGGACATCTGATCATGCCTTGATTTCATTATTAGTGAAGACTGAGCAGCCTGTCCCTGATATATCATATTCTTGTAAAATTTATATGAAATCCCAAGCAGACTGGAATGGGATTTTACATGATCTTTTGTGCTTGAATTGGTCACAATTATATAATAGCGTAGATCCTGTTGTCCCTTTGAATGAGAATCTAGTCAACATAATTGATAGGCGTATCCCTTCTCGTGTGCTAAGGTACCAAGTGAAGGACAAACCGTGGTTCAATGATGATTGTAGACGTGCTTATTTGGAGAAACAGGAGGCCTATCATCTTTGGAAGGGTAACAGATCAGATTTGACCTGGAACAACTATACTCAGCTTCGAGCTTTTGCTCAGAGAGTTTATGCCTCGACTGAAAAGGAGTACAATTTAACCATAAAAGAAACACTTTCTGGTACAACTCAGGAACATAAATGGTGGTCTACCCTTAAATCTGCACTCTTTGGTGTAGATGCAACAGTTCCTCCTTTACTTAAACCAGATGGATCAGTCACTCACTGTCCAAAGGAAAAGGCCACCCTTTTGGCTGATGTTTTTGACAGTAAACAGAGTAATGAAAAACTTGAACTTCCTCCTTCCTGTTTTCCTGAGGCTAAACTAACTAGTTTAGCTTTTCGATCTCGTGAGATTAAAGCTCTGTTGGTGGAGCTTGATGCTTATGGAGGTGTAGACCCAAATGGTATTTTTCCTTTGTTTTTTATGAAAACAGCAGATTTCTTAGCTCCAAAGTTATCTGTTATTTTGCGCAAGTTAGCAAGAAGAGGAGCTTTTAGCACTAGTTGGAGAATTGGTAATGTTACTCCTCTATGTAAATGTGTTTGTGGTAGCTCAAGTCCCACTGATTACCGCCCAATTTCCATAACTCCCATATTATCTAAAGTTTTTGAACGTCTTATGGCAAAACGTCTTAATAGGTTTGCTGAAGGTAATCATCTCTTCCCTAGTTTGCAATTTGGTTTTCGTAAAGGCCTTGGAGCATGTGATGCCCTTCTTACAATCTCCAATGCTGTACAGAAATCCCTTGATTGTGGTCGGGAAGTTCGTATGATTGGCATTGATTTGTTTGCTGCCTTTGACCGTGTTAATCATGAGGCCCTTGTTTTCAAACTGAAACAGTTGGGAGTGGGTGGGTCGTTTCTTAGCATCATTATTGATTTTTTAAGTAATAGATCTCAAAGAGTTGTTGTTGATGGGCACCATAGTGATTATAGGAATGTGATATCCGGTGTTCCACAGGGTAGTGTTCTTGGCCCATTACTTTTCATACTATATACACATGACATGTGGTTTGGCCTAGAAAACAAGCTTGTTGCATATGCAGATGATGCTACTCTCTTTGCATCAATTCCATCCCCTGAATGTAGATCTAGGGTTGGTGAATCCCTTAATAGAGATTTAGCTAGAATTAGTGCATGGTGCAAATTATGGGGTATGAAGTTGAATCCTAACAAAACTCAAAGTATGATTGTAAGTAGGTCAAGGACGGTGGCTCCTCAACATCCGGATCTCAGTATTGATAATGTTTCTTTAAATATGTATGACTCAAAATTTTAGGTGTGATTCTCGACAGTTAATTTACTTTTGAGAAACACATAAGGTCTGTGTCTTCTTCAATTGCACAAAAAATAGGCTTATTGAGAAAGTCTTTCAAGATTTTCGGTGATCAATCTATTCTGAAGAAGTGTTTTAATTCTTTCATTCTACCTTGTTTTGAGTATTGTTCTCCTGTCTGGTCTTCAGCTGCTGATTCTCATCTTAATTTGTTGGACAGAAACTTACGGTCTATTAAATTTCTTATTCCTGATCTAGATATTAATCTCTGGCACCGTCGTTCAATTAGTTCATTATGCATGTTGCATAAGATTTTTCATAACTCTGACCATCCTTTACATTCAGATCTCCCTGGACAATTCTATCCTGTTCGTAATACTAGGCAGGCAGTTAATTCTAATAGCCAGGCCTTCTCAATCATGAGGCTCAATACTACGCAGTACTCTAGAAGTTTTATTCCAGCTGTTACCAAGTTGTGGAATGATCTTCCTAATCGGGTGGTTGAATCAGTAGAACTTCAAAAGTTCAAAGTTGGAGCAAATGCTTTTTTGTTGACCAGGCGGACATGAGTCTTTTTGTAGTTTATCTATGACATATTTGTTTTTGACGTTGTTAATAGTTTATAGGCTATATGACATGTTTGTTTTGACGTTGTTACTTATTTTAGAATGATTTATTGTTAATTTGTTCTCTTCATTTATTTATTTCCTTATTTCCTTTCCTCACTGGGCTATTTTTCCCTGTTGGAGCCCCTGGGCTTATAGCATCTTGCTTTTCCAACTAGGGTTGTAGCTTGGATAGTAATAATAATAATAATAATAATAATAATAATAATAACTCCATACAATACAATTTACCAAACGTTCAACTTGAGAAATGAGAAAACCAAGTAAACAGAGGAGCAAGACAAATATAAGGTGTCCCACACTGAGAAAGGATCACTCCTACAGTAATTGATTTACACTATACCAAGAACTAAGTTTGAAATATGTACAATAACCCATCAAGTTATCAGAACAGGACGTCCAAAATATCTAAGAGAATTATTACACATTGTGCAGCCAGCAAATCATGTTGACACGAGAATAGTCTGGTTGCAAATTATTGAAACCTAGTTACATATAGGCAGTAGAGCCTTTTAATATGTAGCCCCGAGACCATACAATACGCTCCCACTATACATCTGAAAGATTGAATATATAAAGGCTTTCAAGAAAACACTGAAGACTTTATTGTTCACTGATTGCTTCGATAGTGCAGATTTGACAGTAAATGAGTAATATGCGGTGTGTGTGTGTGAAATGTTTTATGCTTTTGAATGAACATTATAAAATAACTGTGAAGTTCTTGTAGAGAGTCGGGTTTCCCTGCCTTATTGCATAAGAAAAGCATAAGAAAAGCATCCCTTAAAGTAAATAAAGTAAGTCTCAGTGCCTGAAAATTACCTAAAGGCAAGCAGGTCGTCAAAGTTGCCGCCCTTGGCCCTTTCTTGCCAGAGATGATTTTATGTCCACTTTAGTGGTTTCTAGAGCCCACTCCTTATTGATATTGATATTCCTACCCTAGTTCTGTTTGTACCTCTCCATCTTTTTGGGTACTGAAAAAGGCAAAAATGGAGGTAGGTGCTTTGTCCTTCATCCATGCATTTTCTTGGGTCAACCACTGTCACGATCAGGACCCAAAGCCCTATAATTCCTAATACATAAAATTTATCCTAAAAATATGCGATGCTGTCTTTGCAAGATGCTCTAAGCAGCTGTCCCACAGTGAAGCGTTAAGCCTCAAAATCTCTGATTCGGTGAATTCTCCTTCACTATTCACTATTTTGGATATGGCAACGGCCATAGGAAAGATCGAGAAGTATGGACAAGCTTTTCTCATGAGTAGAGCAATGGCACTAAGAATGCCTGACCCTCAACAGAACCAAAGGAAGTAGCCTTTTAAACAAGTTCCTCAGCAGAGACGACTTCTGCCTCTAACAGAGTTGCCACAACTTTCTGATTAAGATAAGAAATCATGAGAACTTATACACTCTCAGGGGAAACATTGTCTGCCCCGCCCCCCCACTAGAGCACATGATATCCGTGGCTTTGCTTGCAACCCCAGTGTTCCGCAAAAACACATTCGGTAGTACAAGTCCTCGAAGCTGGCATATCGAAGAGACAAAATAATTCTACGGACCATTACTGTAGAGATTTCATAGGTCCTTGGATGCTTTCTCTTTAGGCCCTATTATTGCAGCGCAACAAATAATTGAATCTTAAGCTCTTACGGGACACATAACTGTTTTTATCAAAGCCATCAGTTATTCTCAGCATTGAAAGGTTATGTAATATGGATTTAGGCAGATGGGGGTCTCACATGGACCTGAAGCCTTCACTTAGAATTCAACCTAATGCAAGGAAGAATGCCATGTTATTTCAGTTATCTTTGATTATATATTCGATATATTCTTTATGTGAATCTTGATGTTCATATAGCTTCACCCCTGCCACAAGACTAAACCTTTTGGACTGATCTTTACAGCTGTGATTCTTTACCATCCAAATATTCCTTTTTCAATTTAATCAAATTGTGACCTAATGCTCATACTTATAAGTAATTTTATCTATCAATGGTAGGGCTTAGGCCTACCTCTTAACTCAGACTCCCCCAAAAATCCCCGACCCCCCAAGGAAGAGTCCCATTTAGATGACTCGGAAGTTTGCATTCGAATAAGAGCAAACTACAAATATTTAAAAAAATTTTCATTTCTCCTAGCAATACAACCTGAGTCATTTAATCAAAGCTCCTACCTCAGCCGCACCAAAAGTCTTTGGCCAAAAGAAAGTGAGGTGTGTCATGCGACAGCGGCCCGTGCGCGAAATTTTTTTTCCCAAACAGTTCTGCAGATTGGGGCGGGGCTTCGTACGCAGAAAACAGATTATAAGGGTAACTTTTTTTATTACGGCTGCGTTAAGATTTGATGGGTAACTTGTTCATTAAAGTTATGATCAGTAACTGCGTTCATAAAGAGCTGAAATGTTTATAGATAGCTTAACAATAATGATAATAAAAAAAATAATATTAATAATGATAGTAATAATGATGATGATTATTACACACACACACACACACACACACACACACACACACACACACATATATATATATATATATATATATATATATATATATATATATATATATATATATATATATGTTTATATATACACATTTATATATATATATATATATATATATATTTATATATGTATATATATATATATATATATATATAT
>NC_090730.1:75023032-75038032 GCF_036898095.1 Palaemon carinicauda | reverse complement strand
CAGACGATTGACGATAGAGAAAACTGGAACACATTTGTTAGTAGAAGACCAAAAAAGAAAGAAAAAAATAAAAAACCGCCCCTCCCCCTACCCTCTCATCCCCTACCCAAATCATCGCCAGCCAAGTATTGATATTGAATTTGGGTTATATATGCACATTTAAAGGTGTTATTATTCACTTACACCCTTCCTTTCTTTATATGGTGGTATTTCGATTATTCTGTATAAGATTCTCAACTCATATGTCATCAAAACTCTTGAAAATGATAGGCACATATAAATGCATTCATACTCACGTTCCTATGTTTGGAGGTCGAAATATTACCATTGTGTTTCGGGGAAACATTTCAGAGGCTATTTGTAACAGCCAGAACTGCAACGAAACACTACACTCAGTCCCGCAAAGTAAATACATATGTTTTCGCTTTGTAGTCACTGCTCAAATAAATGCATAAAATTTCCCCTTATAGTTCAGGTTGTGTGCTGTAAGTACCAATTCATTTTTAGAACGTGCACAAGATTTTAATGAAGAACAGTAAGGCTTTTTTTTTTTTTTTTCTTTTTTTTTCTTTTTTTTAGCGTAGAAATTTTTTTCTATACTTTATAATTGATAACTAGTAAAGTTCGAAATTACATTAAATATACCATTAATGTGTTGAGAAAATGTAAATAACCGTACAGGGAATTCAAATTCGTTGATTTTTTTTATTTTAATGAGTTACGGAATACATGTATTACAAGGAAAATTTAATTTTATAAGAAAAACTCGCTGAAAGGATGACTCTATGTTTAGGAATAGTTTAGTCTTGTTGAAATAATAGACTATAAACACTCACTAAAATGAGGAATTGATAGGAAAGAGGAGACGAAGTTCTAGAAAAGGGTGGGCAGATGCGTAGTAGGAGGTATAAGAAAAGAAGGGCATTAAAGAGCATGTATGTAGCTTAGAGGCGATTCCCTCAATAAAAATCATCGGTACACTTGCTAGTAGAAAACAGCATGTTATGTAATTTACCATCATACTTTGTAGAAAAGGAAGACTTGCTGCCAATTAAGGGAAAATAGGGGAAGTACAAAGTTAAAGAGTGGGCAGTTTCATGCTTGCAAAAATTAGTATAGTGAGTACGTGTTACAGTGAAAATCTGTAACCAGAAATTTTATACGATCAGTAAATTTTTTCAGTAAATACGCATAATCACTGTGAATTTTAGTGATTACATAAAATACTTAAAATACCAGTTATTACAAGTAATCACTCTAAAATGTGAATCAGTGATTAGGTCTACAAAACCTCTCCGAATGTTTCTAGTTTTATTGATAAAATACTGACTGTAATATTGCATTGGTATACCATGTGGTATTAGTAATTAAGATGTGGTAATGTTCTAATGTTCAATGACATCAATGTATAATACTATTAATTGAGTCATGAGACAAATAAAGGTTTTTATATCATGCTTATCTGTGTCTTTTGGAAATGTATGCAAATGTAGGAACCACCTACTTTAATATTATTTTTCTTGTAGAATTTAGTAGGCTATTAAGAGGTAATCTAATAATGATGGGGGGGGGGGGACTTCCTTAAGCCTTTTCTAGCTCCGCATAGTACAAACATTGCATTGTTACAGTACATTGGAAGCAAAACAATAACACCGGTAAACTTGTAAAGAAAATATATAACTGCAATAGTCCTCTAAAATCTGCGGATGAATTACAAGTATATTAACAGTTGTAAATATAGATCATATACTTAAAAGAGATAGATTATGTTTTATCCTGCTTTTTGAAACTTCGTCGTGGGATTCAGCCATCAATTTGAGTTTTGTACGATATTGATACCAATGCCTCTATTTTTATACGGAATGTCTTCCATTTTTGGAGAACATACTTAATTATTATTATTATTATTATTATTATTATTATTATTATTATTATTATTAAATGCTAAGCTACAACTCTAGTAGGAAAAGCAGTATGCTATAAGGCCAGGGGCCCCAACAGGGAAAATAGCTCAGTGAGGAAAGGAAACAAGGAAAAATAAAATATTTAAAGAACATAGACAATATTTAAATAAATATTTCCTCTATAAAC
This sequence comes from Palaemon carinicauda, assembly GCF_036898095.1. NCBI lineage: Eukaryota > Metazoa > Arthropoda > Malacostraca > Decapoda > Palaemonidae > Palaemon > Palaemon carinicauda. The sequence goes on along the minus strand of NC_090730.1, from coordinate 75,035,941 downwards.
TATAAAATCTTGAACAAAAGAGAGGAAGAGAGATTAGATAGAATAGTGTGACCGAGTGTACCCCCAAGACAGTGGAAGGCCATGGTACAAAGGCTAGGGCACTACCCAAGACTAGAGAATAAATGTTTTATTTTGGAGTGTCCTTCTAGAAGAGCTGTTTACCATAGCTCAAGAGTCTCTTCTACCCTTACCTAGAGGAAAGGGGCCACTGAACAGTTATAGTGCAGTTGTTAACCCCTTTGATGATGAAGAATTGTTTGATAATCTCAGGGTGTCAGGTGTATGAGAACAGAGGAGAATCTATAAAGAATAGGCAAGACTATTCGGTGTCTCTGTAGGCAAAGGGAAAGAACTGTAACCAGAGAAAAGGATCCAATGTAGTATTGTCTGGCCAGTCAAAGGACCTTTAACTCTCAGGCGGTAGTATCTCAACTCTGGTGAACTAATTCGATTCGAGATTTCAGTAACAGTAGTCTTAGCTGGTTATTACGATTCGCTATTTAGCTATTCAGCAAATTCGGGGCACAGGGAAAACAGCACACTGCGGGCTTTTACAATTGGCTAATTAGGTATTTAGCAAACTCGGAGCACGAGTATAACAATAATCTCCGGTAATTTTTACGATTTGCTATTCACCTATTCAGGAAACACTGCGTATACAGAAAACAGCAGACTCCAGTGTTTTTTTACGATTTGCCATTTAGCTATTCAGGAAACTCGGTGTACCGGAAATATAGTAGACCCCATTGGCTTTTACGACTGGGTGTTTAGCTATTCAGCAAACTCAGAGCACAGAAAAACCAGTAGATCTGGTAATTAGCTAACTCGGAGCCCAGTGAAAACAATAGACTCCAAGGGTTATTAAGATGGCTATATAGCTACTCAGCACACTCGGAAGAAATAGAAAACAGTAGACTCTTGCATTTTTAACTATTGGCTATTTAACTATTCAGGAAACTCGGACCACAGGGGAAACAGTAGAATCTGGTGGTTTTAACGCCTTGCTATTTAACTATACCGAGAATTCAGAGCACAAGGAAAAGAGTACACTTTTTGGCTTTAACGACTGGCTATTCAACTACTCAGGAAACTCGGAGCACAGCAAAAACAGTAGACACCAGTAGTTTTAGAAATTGGAAAAGCTCTTCAGGAAACTCGGATTATGGAGAAAACAGTACACCCCTGTGGTTTTTACAATTAGCAATTTTAACTACTCAGGAAAGTCGGAGCACAGGGAAAACTGTAAACAAATTTGGTTTTTACAAGTGGCTGTCTAGCTTTTCAGCAAACTCATAGTAAAGGAAAACCAGTAGAATCTGGTCATTACGATTGGCTATTGAACTATTCGGCAATCTTGGAGCACAAGAAAACCAGTACACTCCGGTAGTTGTTACGATTGGGTATCTAGCTGTTTAGCAAACCTGTAGAAAAGGGAAAACTGTAGACTTAGATGGTTTATACAATTAAATATTTAGCTATTCAACAAACTCGGAGCACAGGTAACACAGTAGACTGGGGTGGTTATTAGAATTGGTTATTTACTTATTCAGGAAACCTGGATTACAGGTAAAACACTAAACTCAGGTGGTTTTTATTATAGTCTATTCAGCAATTTTAAATACTCGAAGCACAAGGAAACCAGTAGACTAGTGGTTGTTATTATCTGCTATTCAGCTACCCAAAAAACTCGAAGGGAATTTTAGACTTAATAAATTGCTCGAAATAATTCAAAATGAACCCTACTCTTGGAGTAGATGGTGTATTTACTAATTCCTTTCTGAAAGGGAATCAGATTTGAAGATCAAGAACAATCGAGTCTGAGGTTGATTTTAGAGTACATTATTGAAGATTATTTTTAAATGTCAGTAACTGTTATACATTATATACATTAATGATTCTTATTTTCTATGATGGTGAATAATAAAGAAACAGATATATATATATATATATATATATATATATATATATATATATATATATATATATATATATATATATCCTAACATCCAAAGATAGTGTAAATAAATGAAAACTGTTATTCTTTACAAAAGATATTGCACGCTTTCATGGAAAACCAACGATAATTATGTCTTACAGGTCACACTATATTTCACTGACATTTTATGAAATCACTGATTACACGGCCCATAAAACACCCAATCAAATCTTTTATGATGGTTCGGCAAAACATAAATATGATTATGTCTAGAGAGTATCTTAGAGGCGAAGTGCAAGACCCTCTCATGAGTCTTGTGGAAATCATGCAAAGGCTACCTTTGAAATGGCAGAGATAGCTAACAAAGAAAGTTCGTTATTAATTTGACAACCCAAAGATGTCAAAGTGGTCTAAATGATGAAGGATAATGGAATTGACCTTCTACCAGTGCAGGAAACGAAGTGGAAGGGAAAACAAGCTGCAGAAATTGGTGCAGGATACGAGATGTATTCTGTTGGAACAGATGGAAGAAGGAAAGTGAAAATAATTCGGACCACTGAATTGATAGACAATGTGGTGGGAGTGATTACAGTAAAGAATAGTATCATTAAATGGAACTAAAATGATCTGGAAAAAATTGGAACATCATAAGTGTTTTCATACTGCAGGTTGGGAGCCCCAAGGAGAAATAGGAAAGTCTCTGGATGGAATTTGATGAAGCCTTACATACGGTACCAGTCACTGAGAGATTATTTGTTTAGCGACATTTTAATGGGCATTCAGGGGGCATTTGCTACGGGTACACAATGACGAGGGATGGAATATTCCTCACTTTTTTATCATATAAAATGAAAATCAGTAATATAATGGTCATTAATCAATAAAATCACTTAAAGACACATAGTGGCAAAGTTTTCTCCCCGAATTGATTATATATTAGTAAGAAAAGAGTTTTCGGCAGAAGTCAAGAACTGTAAAACCTTACACTGTGAGATAGTGATAAACCAATAAAGAACCGCACTGGCAGATATGACAGTTAGACCAAAGAAGAAAAAGGAAAGAAGAAATGGCGCAGACAGATTTATTGATGGAAATTGAAAAATATATGGACACGGGAAGCTTTTGTAGATATATTTAAGAATGAGTTTGTTGAAGTTTAACTAGATAACATACAGGATATAGACCTTACGTGGTGGACGCTAACTGATATTATAGAGGCAATAGGAATAGAGATATGCGAAAGATCATCTGGTGATTAGAGAAGAAAAAGGGAACATCATTAAGACCAAGAGAGAGAAATTGAAGATCTGGAAAACATCAGGGAAGAATGAAGGTGAGGAAGATTGTAGGATTTTAAACAGGATTACAAAGAGTGCAGTGAGTGAAGGAAAAGGGACCAGAATGATAAACTTTATGGAGAACTAGAAACCCGAGAAAGGGAAAACAAAATGTTAAGAATCTCAGCAGAAAAAAATCAAAGAGGTGAAGAGGTAAAAGCAGTCGGAATAATTAAGAATGGAAATCGTAATGATTTGAAAGGATCGGTGAAATAAAGGAAAGATGGAAAAGCTATTTTGAAAGGTTCAGGAATAAAAGAATATCAACAGAGGAAATTTAAAGTATTTCTGATCCAATTGAAGAGATAACAAGAGTGGACGTTAAGGCTTGCTCTTCTTATACTTATTCTTCTTCTATTTTATGACGAGATCTGGCTCAATCCTTGGAGCCAAAGTACTCCCCTTTAAATATGATACAGAATTAAAAATTAGAACTAATCAATGCAGTTGGTAAAATTGAAATGTTAGCCAGTTAATGTTAAACCCTTCACCGTATGAAATGAAAAATATTTGATACAGTTTATTCAAGCAATATATGTGTTTCCTATTCTATTGATATTGTTTATACTATATTGATCACATGTTTCACCCACGTTTCCAAGATTTCACATCAATTCATATTGAAAATAACCTTCTCGGATTTTTCTATTAAGCTGCAAAAATCATTGCAATAGATATAGTCTCGTTACAAAAGAGCAGTTAAGTGGGTTTACAGACCAAATTAAATCATTATTCCTTTATCGAATAATTAATTTCATTGATGATTATAATGTGTTTAGTACATTAGTTTTAGTTAGAAAAGTTATGAAAAACTGTACATCCTTATCTTCATGTATTCTTAGTGGATTATTCGAAGTATATTTCCATATAAGTGCTGTTAATTTTGCTTCAAGCTCGGTTTTTCAGAGATAGTACTTTTATAGCTTACAATTACGTGTAAAATATCCTCTACTAAATTGCATGTACTACATATAGACATATTTATAATCTTGAATTTATTTATTTACTCTCACATGCCCAATTCTCAAATTTCCAATCTGTTTTTACAATAAGCTGTCTCCCAATCTTCTGTAACAACCCACTTATTTGCCAGTGTTTATACCTTTTCTCTTTAATATTGTTTTCCTCTCCGTCATCGACAAGTAGTTATTGATAGTACAGTGCTTGTTTAGCCCTTGTTTAGTGGCTGCATCTGTCAGTTTGTTCCCTAGAATTTGCTTTTGGGTTGGAATTTACTTAAGTTTATATACTTATTTTTGCTATTCATTTCAATAGCCATATCCTCTATATTGAGCACTAGTGCTTTGAATCTCTTGGCATCCTTATCATTTATCATTGAAATTGCAAATAATGAATCTGGGAATATTACTGTCTCTCTGAACATATATTTACCTCCTATCCATTGCATTACTTTTCATATAGCAAATAATAAAGCACCCAAAATAAACATTGCTGGGTTTAATCTAAAACAACTGTAAACATCAAGGTTAGGAATAACAGAATGACACAGGACCAATCCTCACCATTCCTTTCTTTTTTTGGACCCATCTCTATACTGTACAGGCCTAAGTAGTTAGGATACTTTTCTTTCATTTTTTACAAAGCTCTTGAATAAATTTAGTGTTGGGTTCTTCCTGAGCAAGGCCATCTATTGGATCAATACCAAAATGCTTCCTTACTAATAGGGTGATTTTTACCCATCCGTTTTAATTTTATGTAGTAAAGCAACTTTTGTATTTCATTTTTATTCTCACTGGAATAACGTTGATGTCAACTTGTATTGATGAAAATGGTGATGTGTTGTCAGCTCCAAGTGATATTCGTAAAGCGATGTTTGGTATTTTTTTCAATGTGTCTATGTTAAATCCAGCTGCTGACAAATATGATTCAATTCCATATTCAATTTTGCTTAGGATATATGCCTTCCAAAACATCAGAAAGGTTTTCTTGTCTGCTTGACAGGTAATGGAGGAGACCGCCTCCAATAAATCAGAGTCAATACAGGTCTGTTCAACTCGGCGGTGGGGCGGAGCTAATGCTGTGACGCCATTATAGTCCAATGGCTGGATTTCTCTGTTTAGTTAACATAGGAGTCTTTAGTTTTTATACATTTAATCCATTGCATGGGGTGTTAGATCTTTATTTTCTAATTATTTTACATGCATGATGTTTTTATAATATCCATAGGGCTATTTATTCACCAAGCCATGATTTTCTATTAAGATTTTTGAGCTCAAGCCCTGTCGTCCTGATGGAAGTTTTTATAAGTAGCTTCCTAAGGGATATATGTACTACAGTGATATTCCCAGAGAATTTTAGATTTAGGTATCCAGAATTCTAACTCCTGGCACGAATATCGTTAAATTTCTTTCAAGGATATCGCATAATATCAGAGGACGTATTCTTGACATGCCACATAGCAATCTGCACCCCTAATAGCGTTTACGCTTCAAGGGAGAAGTGGCAGAATAGAAGGGGAGCCATATCAAGGTTACCCTAGTTCTCATATTACTATTGAGTATCACAACAGCGTCATATCCAAGATGGGAAACATTCCTTATTTTGTAGCGAATTCACACGGTGGTGTTCCCTGTTGATCTGACATTTTTGATCGATTTTCAAGGATTATTATGCATTCTCCAGCTTCTTTCGCCTCTGGTAAGTTGAGTATTGAATCTTTACAATATGTGTTTTATAGTTCCTGTCTCACAGTGAAATTAAAGTAATTTACTGTGATTAGGAGCTAGACCTGTTACCGGAGGTGCCATGAGCGCTGTCGTTCGTTGGGCATGTGTTATTCTTGGTTTTAAAATAGCATTAATAAATTGTTTATGAAGCTATTTAGGCATTTTATATTTGTAAAGATATTTACATGCGTAATTTTTTCCTTTTTCTGCGTTGAGTGTATATGTCAGAGTTTCGGTGATATAGGTAACCGAGATCTCTCCTTGCCTAGGTAACCTAACCTAGGCAACATATACTTTCGACATTTCCCCGGTTACCCTCGTGTATTGGTTATCAATTCATTGGAGATTGATATCTCCTAGAATTATTATATAACCGATACTCGTCTCTATTAGAGATTTAAGGGTAATCTCTCTTCCCTCTGAGTGTAGCCTTAGGTTACAACCCTAATAGGTAGGCCTTGAACTATTAATTCTGGCATGAGTAGTCTAGGGTTTTTTCTGTTTAATCGCTTAACAGCAGATGACAAGCTTTGGGATTCGGTCAGAAACTCAGGGTATTTAGTCTTTTGTCGGCAGTCGGCCGGCAGGGTAATAGTCATTCCCCTACCGGCTAGGCTGCCGGCATAGGAGGCTAGCCCTCCATAGGCTACACCTGAAGTGGCTGTATGATGCCGCCATCTTCTCCCTGTGGCCTAGTAGACTAGTCCTATGCTCGCAGACCCTAGGCTGAAGTGTAGTATCTTCTAGGCCTAGGATGGCGTGGCACTTGAACTCTTTTTCTCCCTTGTTGAGAGGAATTGGCACTGCTGCCGTCCCCTTAACTGTATTGGCACAGGCTGGAGAATAGAAGATTTTCCTGCCGCCTAGGATGGCCCCAATACTGAAACAAAGTTTCTTCAAGGTGTTTAGGTCTGGCAACATTGCCGGGTCCTATCACACCTCATTTAGGACCCTTTTTCCTCCCCCTCTGTTCTTTTATGATACCGGTGTCCTGCAACCTTACCGTTGCCGGTGGGTTACCGGTACCAGCCAGACTCCCTCTCTACTGCCGTTGTACGGCTGCCTGCGGCTATGGCAGCTGCATGCAGCCATGACAATTGCCGGCGGCCATGTTGGATGCCGGCGACTATGTTTCTTTTAACTGTCGGCGGTTATGACGGCTGTCGGCGGTAATGCATACTGCTAGTAGCCATGCCATTTTTCGGCAGCCATGACGGCTGTCGGTGGCTGGTGGCTGGCGGCAGCCATGATTGCTGTGAATGGGAAGTCCCTTCTGTCTCTAAGGTTCTTCAGTTCTCCCTTGGACTGCTAGCCACAAGTTCTATTGTCGGAGTACCGCCAGCCAGACCGGCACAGATAGGTGCTGACTCAGCCGGCAGTATGCCGACTGTACTAGTACTACTAGAGGCTAGCCTGCCGGCAGTGTGTCGGTAGGACCTTGCCAGCAATAGTACTGTGGCTGGATGGAAGCCTGAATGTCACATGCTCCCCTTCCATTTGAACCTTATTTCTGGAGAAAGGCAGTAAAATTAGACTTTACATCCTTAATTACTGTATACATACACAGTAATAGGTAGCCTTCACTCCATGCTGTCTCTCTCTTTTAGCTATCATGCTGGATGTGCCGGCAAGAACTATCTATGCCGGCACATGCCAGCTGATCTAGAGTATATGTTTATACAGGTTGTCAGTATATTTGCAGTATAGGATATAATGCAGATAAAAAAACTACTGTATATATCATACTACTAGTTATTTCCAATATATCTTGGGTCTCCCTACCCAGGTATTTGCTGTGCCCAATCCTACATTGAAAGAATATAACTTCTTTAATATTTTGATTAGAAATCAGTTTTGGATTACCTTACAATATTAAATATTTCAAGGACTGGGGTGTTACACTCCTAACCCTTAAGGGGTAGAACCCTTATCTTGAGTCTCCCTGATCAGGAAACTCTATGATTTAATATTGTAAGGGAGGTCACAGCAAACAGGTTGGGTGGGATACACAAATATATGTCTTTTATTTTTCTTAGTCCAGTTGGCGTCATCCCAGCGGGACCGTGCCATGAGATGCTTGCCACAAAGGCTGAACTACATTATATATAATTATACAGTAGCCAGTAATTTGCCTCCCTATCTCTACAAAACTACATAGATTTGTGTTCAATCCATCAAAGTACCTCAGACATGCTCATGGTCTTAATCAAAATGCATATGGCTACCTTAGTGAAACACTTTTACGTCTTTATGAAGGCTAGGAGAGCATGTAGGGAGTTTGTGTTCGCTGCCGCAACAGTGAAATATGAAACAAGGAAGCTAATATCTTCCAACATCTGGGGCAGACTTCTTTCCAGACGAGGTAGTAAGGAAAGTGATTAAGAATGCCACCATGGAGAACGTAGGTCTTCTCCAAAAGTGGGACATCCTTTCAAAGAGAAAGTCTTCCACGGTTGTGGGTCCCCAACCTAAATGGAAGACGGGAAAGTCCGGAAATATTCCTCAGGCTGTTCAACAAAATCCCACGGTTGCAGCAACCGTGATGCCACAGGCAGGTGGTCAAAAAAATTTAGTCCTACTGATCATTCGAAGCATAGAGATGCTTCTGGTAGGAGGGAGGTTCCTTCAGGATCATTGGACCCTCGATCCTTGGGTCCAAGGCCTAATCAAGATGGGACTACGATGGGAAGTAGAAATGACTCCACAATCATTTCCTTAACTCCTCCAACAATCCAAAACCCTCCTGGAGGAGTATACCTGAGAACTCTAGAGCATACAGGTGGTAAGGAAACAATAGTTCATCGTATTCCAGGGAAGGCTGTTTGGTGTTCACGGGAAGGACTCAAGAAGTCTCAGAGTCATCCTGGACTTGTCGCCACTCAACAAGTTCAAATAAAAGAGCGAGTTCAGAATGTTAATCCTTCTGAACATATGGACCCTGTATCAAAAGGCGTGTTCATAATCTTGTCAGAAAAGGAATGATACATGTCGGACTAGACACAGTCCTAAATATCTTCATAGGATTGGCAGACTTAGTCATGTAAAAACCAAGTCTAGAAATGGTTCAGGCTACAATGTACCTGGACGAGAGGCTGGGGTGGGCAGCACCCGAAGTGGCTGGTCTATGAGTATCCAAGGAGATGAACCGGTTCCCGGAACATCGCGGATGCAAGGTAAGCTCCAAGAGGTCTCGATTCTCTCAAGCTCAAAGGTTTCAATGGCTGAAAAATCATTGAAACCTGTGGTCACACCAACTCTCCTTTCCCCTAGGAATATAAAAGGAGATTGCAAGGTCAATCAAGAGACTCGGGTAATCAGTCAGATTTCCAAGATGCTAACAGGGAGGAGTTCTGAATTCTCTCCAGTTCGTAATAGTGACAGACCTAGTGCTAAGAGCACAGCCGAAAGATGCATCAAGAGTCTGGAGAAGATATGCATCAAACGCTTGAAGAGATCTGAAAAGACCAATATACAGTAGGTCCTTCCTTAATCGCTCCTCTAACAAAGGTCAAAGTCCGAAAGTCCCACGACCATGTTGGTCCTGTCATGAGTGGGTAAGCTCTCACCACGCAGATTAGACTTCCTTCAACTGATCTGGGACACCGAAGCGATAATGAGACGTCGCAATCGACAATGCTAGAAAATGTCTCATACAGTCTAGCTGACGTTAACCATCCCTTACTTAAAGGGATGGCACCTGTCAGCAGTTCATATACAATCGATCCACAATGTGACAGTGGATGCTCTATTTAGGCTCAAGCTGATAGAGATAGAATGGTCCACGGACGCAGACCTATTCCCTACCAGATGGGATCAAGTCCCAGAACTGCAGATCGACCTCTTCATCACGAGCGTCTTCAAAAAACTACCTCGATATGTAGCCCCATACGAGGACCCTCTAGTTGAGTTAACAGACATCATGTCTCTAGTATAGAACGGATGGACACAGATATTCTGGTTCATCACATCCATTCACCTGCTGAAGGTCCTCAACATGCTGAGACCCTTCCAAAGGGGATTAGCTCTATTGGCTCCCAAGTAGCTCAAGAGTAATCTGTCCTCTTTAGTGAAGGAACTGAAGCTGAGGCTGACCCTAGTTCTGAACCCAGGACTATTTCAGAGGGTTCAAAAGTTGATTGCCTTCGATTTATCACAGAGAACCCGAACCCTTTCATTTCATGATTTCCTTGCCCTAGCAGTTAGGAAAAGATTTGGGATCTCAGAAGGCAATATAGAATTCTTAGAAGAATATAAGTCTAAGTCAACGAGAAGACAATCTGAGTCTTCTTGGAAAAAGTAGGTTGCTTTTGTTGAAGCAAAGCGACCGAAACAAATTTCAAAGAACTTCTGTCTGTCATTCTTTATCCACCTTCATAATCAAGGCCTGGCGGCCAACACGATAACTACGTGCAAATCAGCCTTGACTAAACCTCTTCTATATGCCTTTCAAGTAGATCTGTCGAATGAAATTTTTAATAAGATTCCGAAGGCATGTGCAAGGCTTAGGCCTGCACCACCTCCAAAGCCCATCTCATGGTCTTTGGACAAGGTCCTACATTATGCCTTATCTATGAACAATGAAGATTGTTCCCTTAAGGATCTAACCCAAAAGGTTATTTTTCTGTTCGCTATAGCCTTAGGGGCTAGAGTTAGTGAAATAGTGGCTCTATCTAGAGATGAGGGCCACATTCAGTTCACAAAAGCGGGAGAACTGAATCTCTTTCCTGATCCAACCTCTCTCGCTAAGAACGAGCTACCCACTAAGAGGTGAGGTCCCTGGAGAATCTGCCCTCTGAAGGAAGATGTCTCTCTATGTCGTTTAGAATGTCTAAATGTCTATCTTCATAGAACTTCAGACTTATCCCTAAAACAACTTCATCACTGAACTTCTTTCAGTATATGGACTTTGAACGTCTTCATTTATTCACCGGATGGAAATCATCCAGAGTGTTTTACAAACACTATGCTAAGCAGGTCCATGAACTGAAGCATTATTTGGTGGCGGCAGGTAGTGTATTAAAACCTGTTGTCTAATTCTGCGATGAACAGTTAATTGCCTGGGGCTGTCAATTAAAGGGAGAGGGGGTCATCACTTTTAGTGTGACCTCCTTTTGAATGATTGTTACCATGGTGACACTAACTCTGTTTAAAATCCCAGGTGTGGAATTATACAGATAGCACTAGTGCCGAGTGTACGTAGTACACAGTGTTGATAGAATGTAACCGGTACAGAATTTACGAAGAAAAATTCTATTATATATTTATCTTCAATCAGAGAGTGCATGATTTCTTTCTATTTCAAGAAGGAGAAATAATTTCTGTATACGTTACGTGTATAATTCCGTTATCATGCTACATTCGTTTTACTGGTTAAGTCATTTAGTCATTTATTAGGAATAAATGTCTATCAGTATGTAATTGCATCCTAGTTTGCCTGACAATTGCATGTGTAAGAGGCCAGAGTTCTTTGGCTTACTAAAGTAAGTATTCTTCATATAGTTGTATGCTCACAAACAATATAGATAAGAGACACTGATATTGATTCGGCAATATATAAAAACTATGAGATGGTTTGTATATTCAGTGTATACATATGTTTTTTCATACAATATATTGTAAACCCTGAGGCCCCATTTTCTACTGTCTAGAATGACTCTTCCCTGTAGGGGGCAGGAAGCACTAACATCGTTTATGATTATTGAGGATGACGGATAACGGTAACGTCATTTGTCTCAAATGGTCCAATTGACCATAGAAATGTTGTCCAAAGGTTAAGGCACTGATGAAAATCCACAGATACATTAATGCTCTGGTACGCTTCCATCAGGATGACATGGCTTGAGCCCAAAAAACGGATTTTGAGCGAAGCGAAAAATCTATTTTTGGGTGAGATGGCCATGTCGTCCTGATGGACCCACCCTTCTTTTCTATAAGAAAAGACCTTCGCAGTATCCCTCCTGAAGTACTGTATATGTAGCACCATGCTCAATTCTACAAGAAATGTTCGCCATCTTGGATATGGCGCTGTTGTGATAATCAATAGTAATATGAGAACTAGGGTAACCTTGATACGGCTCCCGTTCTATTCTGCCACTTCCCCCTCGAAGTGTAAATGCTATTAGGGGTGCAGATTGGTATGTGGCATGTCAAGAATACGTCCTCCGATATTATGCGATATCCTTGAGAGAAATTTAAGGATATTCGTGCCAGGACTTAGAATTCTGGATACCTAAAGGTGAAATTCTCTGGGAATATCACTGTAGTACATATGTTCCTTAGGAAGCTACTTATAGGAACTTCCATCAGGACGACATGGTCATCTCACCCAAAAGTAGATTTTTTGCTTCGCTCAAAATCCGTTATAGCAGATTCAATACACTAATTATCTACCTTATTTTTCTTTGTTATTGCTATTGAATTGCTCATCTGTTATCTCTTCAAGTCTGTTTTTATAACAGGAAAACTTAATCTCTCTCTCTCTCTCTCTCTCTCCTCTCTCTCTCTCTCTCTCTCTCTCTCTCTCTCTTAGGTGTTAATATTATCAAGATTATAATTTGATCTTTCATAAGAAGTTTATGTTTCTTTTTCATTATTCTCGCACATCGTGTTGTAAAAACTTTTCTTATCTATGATAAATGCTAAAAGGAATGGTTTATGATATTGTCCAAATCTTATTGAGAATACTAAATGTTATACATAAAATGAATAAAAAATATAGACAGAAAACACTGTGAACATAAGCTATTGCATATATAGGCAAAAGCCACAAAATCATATTAAAGTATAAGGCTTATATCATATTAAATATAATGAATCAAAGGAATAGATGATGATGGAGAGAACCCGTTCAAACGAACTTTTCATTAACACTTGTTTGTACATAAACATAAATTTTACATATGAACCAAAGTTTACATTTGACATATATGGTATACAAAAAGGTGGCAAT
>NC_090730.1:75003032-75013032 GCF_036898095.1 Palaemon carinicauda | reverse complement strand
GTTAGTTGTTTAAAAATATTGTTTATAAGAAATTCATCCAGTTTGTACATACCTGAACTGGTCTCAAGCAGATCTTCGAAATGTTTCTTAATTAAAACTGTTTCAATGATATTTCTTTTAGCAAAATCTTTGCAAAATATAAGTTCTTTAGCAGCTTTCCAATTAATAGTGTGGTTGCAATCATTCATATGCTGAAAAAGACTGCTGGCAATGTTTCCCGTTCCTACATTATATTTATGCTGTTTTAATCGAGTTTCTAGTGCTTTGCCACTTTGGCCAATATATCGTTTATTACATTGATTGCATGGAATTTCGTATATGCATCCGTTAATCTTTTTGGGGAATTTTTTATCAATATATTCTTGAGTGTGTTGTTTCTAAAAATTACATTAATTCCAAAAGGTAGAGTTACAAACTGTTTGAAAAAAGGTAAAACAAGGAGGTTATTCACATTAAAATCATCGTTGTTAACAAAGCCATAAAAAGTTTTCTTTACCTTTTGACAGTCTTTGTTTATGAAATGTGATGGGTACTTTAAAATAGATGCTATTTCATGAATTTTCCCAAGCTCAGCTTCAAGGATATCAGGGCAACTTACCCGCAGTGCCCGTAAAAACATAGATGAAAAAAACATAATTTTGGTTGATGGTTGATGATTAGAATAAAAATGTATATACGAATTAACATTCGTAAGTTTTCTATATACAGTAAATTCAAAAGACCTTTCTTTTCTAAATACTAGAACATCTAAAAAGGCAAGCTTGTTATCGAATTCTATCTCCAATGAAAACCCAAAGGATGGTACCAGAGTGTTTAAGGCTTTTAGAGAAGCTTTTTCATCCTTATCAATGGGCCAAGCACAAAAAATATCATCAACATATCTGACCCAGAAAATACCTGCAGGTAGAATCCTAGGTAGGTACTTGGTCTCAAAAAATTCCATGTAAATATTGCTTAACAAAGGAGAGAGAGGATTGCCCATTGCCATACCAAATTTCTGTTCAAAGAATTCACCATTAAAAGTAAACCTACAACCTTTTATGCACAGTTTTTAAAAGTTTAAGATTAGAGTCAGTATCCACAGTAAACATGTGTATGACGAGTTCGTCTTTAAAAAACTCTAACAATTCATCCACAGGAACTTTCGTAAAAAGTGATTTTACATCAAAGCTTATTAACTTAAAATTATAATTAAAATCAAACCTCCTTAACCTAAAAAAAAAATCTTCATTATTTTTCACAGAGCATCCCAATATAGTCCCAAGAATAGATGACAGCTCATTTACCAGCCATTTAGATAGTTTGTAAGAACAAGATCCCACGGAACTTATGATGTGTGACGGCGCCGAGTAAGGTTGTGAACTCAGAGGCAGGTTGGAAACGACTGAGTTATATTATTGTAGAGCATTCTCCTTATATACAAAACCTCAAGGCAACAGGACATAACAAGTTCACAAGACAGACAATATTACAGAGGAAAAACCAGACATGAATTTTCATGTTCGTTTTAGTGCGAGGGAAGAGCGAAGATACAAGCTATAATATATATAAAAGGAATTATGAAAAATTGTGTGAAACATGGTTGGTACATGGCTCCCCCCCTAAAAAGGACATACTGTACATGTTGAATAGGGCGCCCTGATCTAGAGAGGCGAACTGTAGGCGGGTCATCTGGCAGAATATAAGCAGGTTTTAGACGATCAATGGAGTCTTCTTTGCCCCGAATGTTTAGGAGGAATGCTTTCGGACTGCGTCGGATCACAAGGAAAGGGCCCGTGTAAGGGGGCGTTAGTGGTGGCTTGCTGGTGTCGTTGCGCAGGAAGACGTGCGTTGCAGAGTGCAAGTCCGTTGGTATTTGATGCTTCGCTGGGGGCTTGTAAGTCTGACGACACGGAGTAAATTTTCCCACGACGTGACGTATGCGCTAGAGATCGTCGGAGGAGGTTGTAGAAGGAAAAAATTCGGCAGGGACGACCAACGGGTCACCATACACCATTTCAGCTGCCGAGACGTCGAGGGCGTCTTTAGGAGTGGTCCTTAGTCCCCGGAGGACCCAGGGAAGCTGAGTAAACCAGTTGCAATTCTTGCAGCGGGACATCAAAGCTGCTTTGAGGGTGCGATGAAAACGTTCAACCATTCCATTGGCAGCGGGGTTGTAGGCCGTTGTCTGATATAGGGTGATGCCCAGGAGATTCGCTAATGACGTCCACAATTGAGAGGTGAAAGTGGTTCCCCTGTCAGAAGTAATATGCTCAGGGATACCGAATCTTGAAATCCATCCAGAGAGTAAGGCAGATGTACATGAGGCGGACGTTGCAGTTTCCATGGGAATGGCTTCAGGCCAACGAGTGGAGCGGTCGATGACGGTAAACAGGTAACGATGTCCTTGTGATGTGGGTAGGGGGCCTACAACGTCGACGTAAATGTGTGCAAAACGACGCTGAGGTTGAGGAAAGGTGCCCACTCCTGAATCCGTGTGTCGATGTACTTTGGAAGTTTGGCAAGAAGTACAGGCACGGACCCAATCCTTAGCATCCTTGAAAATGCCGTGCCAAATGAACTTTGCCTTCAGCAGCTGTGCAGTAGAACGACAAAAGGGATGTGAAAGGCCGTGGATGAAATCAAACACCTGTCGGCGCATGGGAGCAGGAATCCAAGGTCGCGGTCTACCAGTACTGACGTCACAGAGGAGGGTGGTGTTGGAGTCTTCGAGGGGAAACTCTTCCCAACGGAGGGACGTGCAGGATGTCCTACAAGCTTGATACTCTGGATCCTGTCGTTGGGCTTCAGCCAGGGCGTTGTAATCCAATCCCAGTTGAACGGCAGCCAACGTGTTTCTTGACAGGGCATCGGCAACGGGATTCATTTTCCCAGGGACGTATTGGAGGGTGCAATTGTATTCACCCACGGCGGAGAGATGTCGGCGTTGACGGGCGGACCAGGCGTCAGACTGTCAAGTGAAGGCGTGCAACAGAGGCATGTGGTCTGTGCGATAACGAACGGCGTACCTTCTAAGAAATGGCGAAAGTGACGGACAGCCAAGTGCACCCCCAGCAATTCTCGATCGAAGGTAGAATAACCCGATTCTGCCTTGGACAGTTTTCTGCTGAAGAAGGCCAATGGGCGGGGCGAGCCTTTGACCACCTGCTCGAGTAATGCACCAATAGCGACGTCGCTGGCATCGGTGGAGAGAAGGAGAGGGGCGTCTGGGATAGGAAAAGTGATAGCCGCAGCAGTTGATTTGGCATTCTTTGCATTACAGAAGGCTGCTTCTTGAAGGGGACCCCACTTCAGGTCCTTTGGCTTGCCCTTGAGGGAGGCGTAGAGGGGAGCAAGAGTGGCGGCAATGGCTGGCAGAAAGCGGTGATAGTAGTTGATCATGCCCAAGAATTCCTGCAGAGCTTTGACGGTCAAGGGCGCGGGGAAATTCTGAACGTCTGCTACCTTCTCAGGGAGGGGATGGACTCCTTCAGGAGTGATACGGTGCCCTAAGAACGACACTTCGTTGGCGCCAAAGGTACACTTGTCGTACCGGACTACAAGGCTGTTTTGTTGCAGGCGGTCGAGCACGATGCGCAGGTGACGGAGGTGTTCCTCTTTTGATGAGGAGAACACAAGTATGTCGTCCACATAACATACACAGAAAGGGAGGTCCCCTAAGATGCCATCCATGAGACGTTGAAACGTTGCCCCAGCATTACGAAGGCCAAAACAGGAGTAATTGAAGGTGTATGTGCTAAACGGAGTGGTGATGGCGGTCTTGGGGATGTATTCTCGGTTCATAGGCACCTGATAATACCCCTTCAGGAGGTCGAGCGTAGAGAAAACCTTCGCTTTGTGCAGGTAGGAGGTTACATCGGCAATGTTTGGGAGGGGGTAGTGATCCGGTTCTGTTTGTATGTTCAGGCGCCTGTATTCCCCGCACGGACGGAGGGAGCCGTCTTTCTTCAGAACGATGTGTAAGGGTGACGACTATGGGCTGGAGGTTTTTTGGCAAAGGCTCATTTTCTCCATTTCGGCGAACGTCTGTTTGGCGGCTGCCAATCGTTCCGGTGCCAGACGTTTCAATTTTGCGAAGACTGGGGGTCCCGTCGTCTTGATATGGTGATAAATACCGTGCTTGGCAGGAACCGTTGGCGTTAGGCGAAGTTCTGGACGGAAAACTTCCTGGTACGACGTGAGGAGGTGGGAGTAGGCCTCCGTGGGTGCGCTGATGTGGAGAGCGAGGTTAGAGGGGGCGGGTTGAAGAGGTGTCGACAAGTACGAGTCTGCGTTGACCAATCGTCGGTGGGCAACATCGACCAGAAGGTGGAAATGAGAGAGGAAATCCGCACCGAGGATTGGCATTGTGACGTCAGCAACGAGAAACTTCCAATTGAATTTACCGTTTCCGAACGATAATGTGTGGTTCTCGTAACCGTAGGTGGGTATCGCAGATCCGTTGGCAGCTACCAAGCGGACGTCGGCAGATGTAGACAGACTACGTTGTGCCTTGAAGAGTTTCCCTGGCAAAAGAGAACGACAAGCACCCGTGTCTACCAAAAATCGCACGCCCGTTCCTGCATCCTGTAAAAAGAAAAGATTAGAAACATGGGAGGCCACCGCCACAAGCGATGGCCTACTTACACGTTTTTTGGCCACTGACAATCATTGGCACATTTCTTCACGGTTGCCCCGAATCTGAAGTGGTAGTAGCAAAACTGCGGCGGATGGGAGGTAGTAAGTGGCTGTAGAAGTCGTTCGTTGGGGCGCGAGCGATTGGTGGGTGGTGGGCGGCTTTGTCGCCGCTTCGGCACGTCAAGGGGTAGGCGTGTATGTCCTACAGCATTCATGTCAGCTTCGGTTGACGTTGAATAGGCATCCTCGTCGTCAGGGGTGGAGGCGTCGATGGAGGTCTTGAAGTGGCTGTCCATAAGGGCGTCGGCTTTGGTCATCAAGTCCTTTATGGGTAAACTATCGACATCGGGTATGGCAGCGCGTACAGGTTCGGGTAAACGGCGTTTCCAAAGGGCACGAAGTAGGTTCACCTCGCGAGGAGAGCCGTCTGCGGCAGGTTGAAGGCGAGCGATACTGGTCATTTCCCTGAGGGCAAGCGAAACCCTTTGGTCCCCCAACGGTTGTTGCGAGAGCTGAAAAAGCTTTGCTATACGGGCGGCTGGCGACGGCGAGTACTGCTGTAGAAGGTATGTTTTGAGGGTGTCATACGCTATTGGGGTGTCTCCTTGTTCACAAAGCCAGTCGGATATTTCTGGGAAGGTGTCCTCGGGTATCGCCGCGAGAACATAATCCGCTTTGGTGGTTGACGAGTCACGCCCCTGATACGGAAGTGGACTTCTGCGCGTTGAAACCAAGCAAACGCCTCTGCGGTGGCGAACGGTGAAAGTTTCAATGGGGCGGCCGCAACGCCAACTGCTTAAGTAGAGTCCGTCTCCGTCATAGTACCAACGATGGAGGGGCGAGGGAGGTGGTGGTGGAAGGCAGTGGGAGCGAGTCGACTTCCGGGGTCACCAATGTGACGGCGCCGAGTAAGGTTGTGAACTCAAAGGTAGGTTGGAAACGACTGAGTTATATTATTGTAGAACATTCTCCTTATATACAAAACCTCAAGGCAACAGGACATAACAAGTTCACAAGACAGACAATATTACAGAGGAAAAACCAGACATGAATTTTCATGTTCGTTTTAGTGCGAGGGAAGAGCGAAGATACAAGCATAATATATACAAAAGGAATTACGTACAATTGTGTGAAACACGGTTGGTACAGATGGGTCTAGCAGGAAAGTTTTCTTTGTGAGTTTTGATTACGCCATATAAATATGGTAGCGAGGGACACATTGTGATGAATTTGGGTATCAACTGCTTATGATTGGAAAGTACACTCTTAATAGTTTTGTTAAATGAAGCATTGTCTCTATCTAATGGACTATTACGTAATTTTATATAGGTCTGTTGATCATTTAGTAACTCATACATTTTGTTATCATAATCCATTTTGTTCATTATAACTAAGGAATTTGATATATATGCTTTGGTTATATGTAGATCCTTATCTCTCTTGAGTTTTTCATAAGATATCAGGAATCTCTTTGGGATATTAGAGGGTTCAGCACAACTAGAGATACCATACACAATACCTTTACATATGTTGATTTTATCTATAGGGATGTTACTATATTTCTCAAGTTTACAAAAACCATTTCCAATTTCTAGCCAGTCCATATTTTCTTTAACAGAGAAATTTATACCATAACCTAAAGCAGCTAATATGGTGTTATGTAAGGGTTTGTCGGAAATGTTGCAAATGAAGTCATTATTTGCATTAGTTGTCCATTTGCTATGTTGTATTAGTCTTTTTATTTTATGTCTATGCTTCCTTTCCATCTTTTTAATCTGGGCTCTTAATTTATTATAACAAAAATCAAAAACAACATTTACAAAGTTTTCTGGTATTGCATTTAACAAAATTAGTTTTCTCCCTCGTGATTCTTGAAAAGAAGCTGTCTCCTCGATCTTTGCTAGTTCTATGTGTTTCTTGAGTATAAGGCGGTGGTAATCCTCGAAGGGGACGGAGGACAATCGGTTCAACCTCCTATTCGTCAATGACCTCGAAATCACGTGCTCTTCCATACAGGTTCTTAAAAAGCGACGTTGTAGTTTAACACTGTGTGCTCGTAGTAAACAGGATAAAAACGTCGTCACAAGAGGCATCAAAGCTGGGAATAGTTCTCCAAATGAGGTGAAGGGATTGAAGAGACGTCCGGCATCCATGTTATTGACCAATCGCTGGAACGCGTCTCAAGATGACAGCAGGCCGGGAGGAAAAAGGAAACGAAGATTGGACAAGCGCTTTCGTGTTATTATTACACCTCTTCACGGTCTTATGGTTTAAAAATACAATTAGAATACAAAGAAACCTCTGTGATGACGTAAAACAGAAAAAAATGAGCAAATTACAAATTACTTAAAAGTTAGTTGTTTAAAAATATTGTTTACAAGAAATTCATCCAGTTTGTACATACCTGAACTGGTGTTAAGCAGATCTTCGAAATGTTTCTTAATTAAAACTGTTTCGATGATATTTCTTTTAACAAAATCTTTGCAAAATATAAGTTCTTTAGAAGCTTTCCAATTAATAGTGTGGTTGCAATCATTCGTATGCTGAAAAAGACTGCTGGCAATGTTTCCCGTTCTTACATTATATTTATGCTGTTTTAATCGAGTTTCTAGTGCTTTGCCACTTTGACCAATATATCGTTTATTACATTGATTACATGGAATTTCGTATATACATCCGTTAATCTGTTTTGGCGAATTTTTTATCAATATATTCTTGAGTGTGTTGTTTCTAAAAATTACATTAATTCCAAAAGGTTTCAAAATTCCAGGTAGAGGTACAAACTGTTTGAAAAAAAGGTAAAACAAGGAGGTTATTCACATTAAAATCATCGTTGTTAACAAAGCCATAAAAAGTTTTCTTTGCCTTTTGACAGGCTTTGTTTATGAAATGTGATGGGTACTTTAAAATAGATGCTATTTCATGAATTTTCCCAAGCTTAGCTTCAAGGAGATCAGGGCAACTTACCCGCAGTGTCCCAAACCTGCATTATAGAGTAAACTGAAACTTTTCGCAAGGAACCTAAGGTATTTAGGTATATTGGGATAATTCCTTCTCATTCATCTTTATCATTATTCCATGACAATGACTACGAGCATTTAAACCTGTTTTCCATTCAGTAGTGTTTTGTAAAGGATCATAAGCTACCCATGAATGTGGAATGTCGTAAAATACTGAATGTCTGGAATAGTTGTCCTACTAATAGAGAAGATGAGCCATCAAGTGGATGCCACAAGTGTTGGGTATTGTATCGCTTAGTAAACCTTTAGAGGTACATGTAATTATGCTAATGAAGAAAGTGACAAAGATTGCTGCATGATAGATAGAAAAACTATAATGAGAATCTTGGAAGGAAAAGAACAAATATCTGTTTCATGAGAGTTGGCTCAAGTGTATCACATTATTATCCACTGGCTCCAAGCTATTGAAAGAAACATGAATTTTGAAAATTATGGAACTCAATATTGAGATGACCGCATATTTGGTGTGTTTATTTGAATCAAGAACCATGAAAACATTTTGGTAGACACATTTTGCCTGGTATTACCATTTACATTTTCAAAGATATTGATGTCCATTTACCTTTTGCATACATAGGTATCAAGGTGACATAGATTTTGGTTTGTTAAATATGATCACTGACCATGAAAACATAGGTATAGAAGCCATTTTTGAGGGGATACGATGCACAGCCTACAATATATTAAAGAAATTTAATTTTTGTGTAATGGATCCACAAATTTGCATCTTTGCAAAATTGTCAAGTGTTGCCTGGAGGATATCCCAGCTGAATTTTCTCGTGGACCCTATAAGAATGTGATTCCGTGAAAATACTTTATACTTATGAGGATTCTTAGGTTCACGATGGGAAATAAAGGCCTGGCAATTGAATTAATAAGAAGAGTGAAACCATTGAAATAAATCTTTCATACATAAAATATAAAAACATGAAATAAACAAGGGACATAGGCTATGACAATACCCGTGACTTAACAATAATAATTTGATTTTGGCGTGTCCTTCTCCTAGAAGAGCTGCTTATCATAGGTGAAGAGACTCTTGTACCTTTACCAAGAGGAAAGTACCCACTAAACAATTACAGTTCAGTAGTTAACCTCTTGAGCAAAGAAAGGTCGCTTTGTAACCTCAGAGTTATCAGGTGCATGAGAACAAAGGAGATTGTGGAAATAATAAGCTAGGCTGATCAGCTGTATGTGTATGGAAAGGGAGAATGAGACGTAACCAGAGAGAGGGATCCAATACAGTACCGTCTGGCCAGTCCAAGGACACACCTATTCTCTGGCATTAGTATCTCAATGAGTTACTGGTACCCTGGCAAACCTACTAATTTTGTATGACTCTTAAAATTTTAGATGTGATTCACGACAGCAAATTTACTTTTGAGAAACACATTAGGTCTGTGTCTTCTTCAATTGCACAAAAAATTGGCTTATTGAAAAAGTCTTTCAAGATATTCGGTGATCAATCTATGCTGAAAAAGTGTTTTAATTCTTTCATTCTACCTTGTTTTAAGTATTGTTCTCCTGTCTGGTGTTCAGCTGCTGGTTCTCATCTTAATTTGTTGGACAGAAACTTACGGTCTATTAAATTTCTTATTCCTGATCTAGATATTAATCTTTGGCACCGTCGTTCAATTAGTTCATTGTGCATGTTTCATAAGATTTATCATAACTCTGACCATCCTTTACATTCAGATCTCCCTGGACAATTCTATCCTGTTAATTCTAATAGCCAGGCCTTCTCCATCATGAGGCTCAATACTACACAGTATTCTAGAAGTTTTATTCCAGCTGTTACTAAGTTGTGGAATGATCTTCTTAATCGGGTAGTTGAATCAGTAGAACTTCAAAAGTTCAAAGTTGGAACAAATGTTTTTATGTTGACTAGGGTGACATGAGTCTCTTTATTGTTTATATATGACATATTTGTTTTTGACGTTGTTAGTAGTTTATATAGGAAATATCTGTTTTGAAGCTGTTACTGTTTTTAGAAAGCTATATCGTTAATATATTCTCATCATTTATTCATTTCCTTATTTCCTTTCCTCACTGGGCTATTTTTCCCTGTTGGAGCCCTTGGGCTTATAGCATCTTGCTTTTCCAACTAGGGTTGTAGCTTGGCTAGTAATAATAATAATAATGATAATAATAGAGATTGTTAAAGGGTATATTACACACTGTGATTATTTCCCCCCAGGACACGAGACCTTAAATCAATGAAAGAGAGCTTGTGGTAAAGTAAATAAGAATATGAAACTTAAAATGCCACTTTTTCTAAAAAGAAAAGTATTTAAACAGATGGTCGTGCCAGTATTAACTTATGAATCAGAAACTTGGAGCTTTACTCAAAGCTGAGAACATAA
>NC_090730.1:74998032-75000532 GCF_036898095.1 Palaemon carinicauda | reverse complement strand
ACCTCGCATTCCTTATACAATTGGAATTCTCTTGTGCGTTGAGGATGATGTAAATGAAGAACCGGGAAATCTTAAGGAAATCAATATAGCAGTTTCAGTGCATAGGGATGATGAATTAGTGGATGGTCCTACTGAAGAACGTGACATGGATGTAAAGGTTATTTACTAGGGAAGAATTAACGACCATACCTGAACCAGATATCGAATATGAAGAGCCAAAACCATTAGATAGAATCACCTACACAATGGATGATGTTAAAAATAAAATAAAAGGACATAGTAAGTCTAAAGCACTAGATCGAGATGATATTCACCTAAGAGAGATTACAGAACTAGCTGAAGAGATAACCCCACACTTTTACAAAATGTTCCGAAAGACAGCCAATGAAAGAAAGGTACCACAAGGAAGGAAACTATGCAATATTTTACAATCTACAAGAAGGGACCAAAAGAAGAACCTGGCAACTATAGCCCTATGTGTCTAAGTTGAGTACGTTACAAAATTTTTGAATCAGTTATAGTAGATTTAATATTGGAACATATGGAGAAAAACTATCTATTGATAGACAGCCAACATGGTTTTAGACAATAGATCATGTGTGACAAATCTTTTGGAATGTTTCCACAACATGTTTAGCAATTATAACAAAAGCAGGGCAATAGACATCATTTGTCTAGATTTTCAAAAGGCTTTTGACAAAGATCCTCATAAAGAATAAATGGTCAAATTTAGAATACTAGGCACCATTTACGAGCCAGCTGAATGTATCGAAGATTGGCTAACAAACAGAAATCAAAGAAATGTAATTAGTGGAGGAGATTCAGAGTGGGCGGCTGTTACAAGCGGAGTACTACAAGGATACGTCCTTTGCCTATTTTTATTTCTGATCAACATTATCGACATATATTTAGGATTAGCCTAACTAGTAAAATAGCCAAACTTACCGACGATACTAAACTAGGCATAAATGCTGCGAACACAGAAGTAGAAGCCTTAAGAGAGGATCTTTTGAAGATGGGGGAATGGTCCAGAAAATGGCAAATGCCTTTCAGCTGTGGGAAATGTAAAGTCATACACATGGGTTATAGTAACCAACAATCAAATTACTCATTGCTAGGTAATGAAATGAACGGTGTGGACCAGGAGGTATATCTCAGTATTATTATCAGCAGGGATTAGAAGTTCACCAAGCAGAGCATAAAAGCTGAAAAGAAATCACAGAAACTAATAGGTTACATAAAGAGAGAATTGGAATACAGAAACTACAGCTGTACACATCACTAGAATACAGAGTCCAATTCTGGGCTCCAAGTATACAGAAGAACGTAGTTTAACTGAAAGCAGTACAAGCTAGGGCCACCAAACTAGTTCCAACACTATGGCAATTTGGATATAGACATAGGATGGAACGTTTGAACTTATTTGGTCTACTATCTACAGTTAATAATGACATTCAAAATTCTTCAGGGAACAAAAAAATTAGATTACAATGACCTATTGACGCTAAGCCCAAATCAGTCCAGAGGTAATGAATACAAACTAAAACTGAAAAGATACAATACCAGTCAATGTGGAAATTTCTTTACACACAAAATAGCAAATACTTGGAATAGACTTACAGGGAATATAGTGAACGGTAACACGGTAAACGAGTTCATGAATAAGTTAGACAAGATCATAAGAACTCTCTAAATGACTAAACTACATTGTTTTACCAAAGAGCAAATGGAGTCTCTGTGGATGGACTAAAAATCTTTGAGACATCCAAAATCCTTGTAACTTTCTTCAAATATCAATATGTGAAAGAAATACAAGTATTTTCTTCCATCAATAAGAGTCTTTTTTACGTTTAAAAACGTTTTGATTTATTAACCTAACACCTCCTCTCTCTCTCTCTCTCTCTCTCTCTCTCTCTCTCTCTCTCTCCTCTCTCCTCTCTCTCTCTCTCTCTCTCTCTAAAACAATATAAGCATATGAAAGTAAAACAAAAAAATTTACGTGAAATAAGATAATTTATTAGTAAAAATTCTAATCTTAACTTTTTAGACTTAACCCTCTCTCTCTCTCTCTCTCTCTCTCTCTCTCTCTCTCTCTCTCTCTCTCTCTCTCTCTCTCTCTCTCTCTCTCTCTCTCTCTCTCATGTCTTTAAACGATGAACTCTCAAGGAATCAGTTATACAAATAATATATATATGTATTGGTAAATTTACTCTTCTGCTCAAACGAATTCATCTGACTTCCATAAAAATTACATAATATTTTTCGTTTGACGTTCATTATTTCGTCATCACCATTATTTCCACCTACGCTTATTGACGCAGTGTCTCCATTAGAAACATTTCATCCTTATAATTGCATTAGGCAATAAGATTATCCCATTAAAATATATAATGCATTTCAGCAGTAATATCTACAATTACTTTCAGTACATTCCCGGAAAGCCTCATCAGATGACGACTACCTCTGAGTTATATCTCCATAATTATTGGAGCAGCTTCAT
>NC_090730.1:74985532-74990532 GCF_036898095.1 Palaemon carinicauda | reverse complement strand
ACGACGTGACGTATGCACTGGAGATCTTCGGAGAAGGTTGTAGAAGGAAAAGATTCGGCAGGGACGACCAACGGGTCGCCATAGACCATTTCGGCTGCCGAGACGTCGAGGGCGTCTTTAGGAGTGGTCCTTAGTCCCCGGAGGACCCAGGGAAGCTGAGTAAACCAGTTGCAATCCTTGCAGCGGGACATCAAAGCTACTTTGAGGGTGCGATGAAAACGTTCAACCATTCCATTGGCTGCGGAGTTGTAGGCCGTTGTCTGATGTAGGGTGATGCCCAGGAGATTCGCTAATGACGTCCATAGTTGAGAGGTGAAAGTGGTTCCCCTGTCAGAAGTAATATGCTCAGGGATACCGAATCTTGAAATACATCCAGAGAGTAAGGCATATGTACATGAGGCAGATGTTGAAGTTTCCATGGGAATGGCTTCAGGCCAACGAGTGGAGCGGTCGATGACGGTAAACAGGTAACGATGTCCTTGTGATGTGAGTAGGGGGCCTACAACGTTGACGTGAATGTGTGCGAAACGACGCTGAGGTTGAGGAAAGGTGCCCACTCCTGAATCCGTGTGTCGATGTACTTTGGAAGTTTGGCAAGAAGTACAGTCACGGACCCAATCCTTAGCATCCTTAGAAATGCCGTGCTAAATGAACTTTGCCTTCAACAGCTGTGCAGTAGAATGGCACGAGGGATGTGAAAGGCCGTGGATGAGATCAAACACCTGTCGGCGCATGGGAGCAGGAATCCAAGGTCGCGGTCTACCAGTACTGACGTCACAGAGGAGGGTGGTGTTGGAGTCTTCGAGGGGAAAATCCTCCCAACGGAGGGACGTGCAGGATGTCCTATAAGCTTGATACTCTGGATCCTGTCGTTGGGCTTCAGCCAGGGCGTTGTAATCCAATCCCAGTTGAACGGCAGCCAACGTGTTTCTTGACAGGGCATCGGCAACGGGATTCATTTTCCCAGGTACGTATTGGAGGGTGCAATTGTATTCAGCCACGGCGGAGAGATGTCGGCGTTGATGGGCGGACCAGGCGTCAGACTGTCGAGTGAAGGCGTGCACCAGAGGCATGTGGTCTGTGCGAATGACGAAGGGCGTACCTTCTAAGAAATGGCGAAAGTGACGGACAGCCAAGTGCACCGCCAGCAATTCTCGATCGAAGGTAGAATAACCCGATTCTGCCTTGGACAGTTTTCTGCTGAAGAAGGCCAATGGGCGGGATGAGCCTTTGACCACCTGCTCGAGTACTGCACCAATAGCGACGTCGCTGGCATCGGTGGAGAGAAGGAGAGGGACGTGTGGGATAGGAAAAGTGATAGCCGCAGCAGTTGATAGGGCCTTCTTTGCATTGCAGAAGGCTGCTTCTTGAAGGGGACCCCACTTCAGGTCCTTTGGCTTGCCCTTGAGGGAGGCGTAGAGGGGAGCAAGAGTGGCGGCAATGGCTGGCAGAAAACGGTGATAATAGTTGATCATGCCCAAGAATTCCTGCAGACCTTTGACGGTCGAGGGCGCGGGAAAATTCTGAACGGCTGCTACCTTCTCGGGGAGGGGATGGACTCCTTCAGGAGTGATACGGTGCCCTAAGAACGACACTTCGTTGGCGCCAAAGGTGCACTTGTCGTACCCGACTAAAAAGCCGTTTTGTTGCAGGCGGTCGAGCACGATGCGCAGGTGACGGAGGTGTTCCTCTTTTGAGGAGGAGAACACAAGTATGTCGTCCACATAACATACACAGAAAGGGAGGTCCCCTAAGATGCCATCCATGAGACGTTGAAACGTTAACCCAGCATTACGAAGGCCAAAAGAGGAGTAATTGAAGGTGTATGTGCCAAACGGAGTGGTGATGGCGGTCTTGGGGATGTCTTCTGGGTTCATAGGCACCTGATAATACCCCTTCAAGAGGTCGAGCGTAGAGAAAACCTTCGCTTTGTGCAGGTAGGAGGTAACATCGGCAATGTTTGGGAGGGGGTAGTGATCCAGTTCTGTTTGCATGTTCAGGCACCTGTAATCCCCGCAATGACTGAGGGAGCCGTCTCTCTTCAGAACGATGTGTAAGGGTGACGACCATGGGCTGGAGGCCTTTTGGCAAAGGCTCATTTTCTCCATTTCGGCGAACGTCTGTTTGGCGGCTGCCAATCGTTCCGGTGCCAGACGTCTGAATTTTGCGAAGACTGGGGGTCCCGTCGTCTTGATATGGTGATAAATACCGTGCTTGGCAGGAACCGTGGGCGTTTGGCGAAGTTCTGGACGGAAAACTTCCTGGTACGACGTGAGGAGGTGGGCGTAGTCATCCGTGGGTGCGCTGATGTGGAGAGCGAGGTTAGAGGGGGAGGGTTGAAGAGGTGTCGACAAGTACGAGTCTGCGTTGACCAATCGTCGGTGGGCGACATCGACCAGAAGGTAGAAATGAGAGAGGAAATCCGCACCGAGGATTGGCATTGTGACGTCAGCAACGAGAAATTTCCAATTGAATTTACCATTTCCGAAAGATAATGTGAGGTTCTCGTAACCGTAGGTGGGTATCGCAGATCCGTTGGCCGCTACCAAGCGGACGTCGGCAGATGTAGACAGACTAAGTTGTGCCTTGAAGAGTTTCCTTGTCAAAAGAGAACGACAAGCACCCGTGTCTACCAAAAAACGCACGCCCGTTCCTGCATCCTGTAAAAAGAACAGATTAGAAACACGGGAGGCCACCGCCACAAGCGATGGCCAGCTTACACGTTTTTTGTCCTCCGACAATCTTTGGCACATTTCTTCGCGGTTGCCCCGAATCTGAAGTGGTAGTAGCAAAACTGCGGCGGATGGGAGGAGGTAAGTGGCTGTAGAAGTCGTTCGTTGGGGCGTTAGCGATTGGTGGGTGGTGGGCGGCTTTGTCGCCGCTTCGGCACGTCAAAGGGTAGGCGTGTATGTCCTACGGCATTCATGTCAGCTTCGGTTGACGTTGAATAGGCATCCTCGTCGTCAGGGGTGGAGGCGTTGATGGAGGTCTTGAAGTGGCTGTCCATAAGGGCGTCAGCTTTGGTCATCAAGTCCTTTATGGGTAAACTATCGACATCGGGTATGGCAGCGCGTATAGGTTCAGGTAAACGGCGTATCCAAAGGGCACGGAGTAGGTTCACCTCACGAGGAGAGCCGTCTGCGGCAGGTTGAAGGCGAGCGATACTGGTCATTTCCCTGAGGGCAAGCGAAGCCCTTTGGTCCCCAACGGTTGTTGCGAGAGCTGAAAAAGCTTTGCTATACGGGCGGCTGGCGACGGCGAGTACTGCTGCAAAAGGTATGATTTGAGGGCGTCATACGCTATTGGGGTGTCTCCTGGTTCACAAAGCCAGTCGAATATTTCTGGGAAGGTGTCCTCGGGTATCACCGCGAGAACATAATCCGCTTTGGTGGTTGAGCGAGTCACGCCCCTGATACGAAAAGTTTCAATGGGGCGGCCGCGGCGCCAACTGATGTAGTCTCCGTCATAGTACCAACGATGGAGGGCGAGGGAGGTGGGGGTGGAAGGCAGTGGGAGCGAGTCGACTTCCGAGGTCACCAATGTGACGGCGCCGAGTAAGGGTGTGAACTCAAAGGCAGATTGGAAACGGCTGAGTTATATTATTGTGGAACACTCTCCTTATATACAAAACCTCAAGGCAACAGGACATAACAAGTTCACAAGACAGACAATATCACAGAGGAAAAACCAGACATGAATTTTCATGTTCGTTTTAGTGCGAGGGAAGAGCGAAGATACAAGCATAATATATACAAAAGGAATTATGTACAATTGTGTGAAACACGGTTGGTACAATACACATAGAAATATCGATATGGGAAGTACAGCAACCCGAAATTTACATAAAGATAGTGTTAATTCATATTGATAAAGGAGTTATACAGAAAGACTACATCTCTCTTAAATTATTCACAGCGTGCCTAGAGAAAGATTTTAAGAATTTTGGTTGGGAATATGTAAGAACTGACATTAATTGGAATGCCTCAACTACCTAAGATTTGCAGATAACATAGTTCTATTTAGTGAATCATGGGAGTTGGGAGGAATTTCAAAACTTGATAACATTTTTCAATAGTGAATGAAGAAATTTCGGATTGAAAATGAAAAGGAGTAAAACCAATATAATATTCAATGAAAATGCAGAGAGACAACAAATAAAGGTTATGGAAGAACATCTAGTGATAGTAAATGAATATACGCGCTTATGTCTCCTAAGAAGATAAAGCCAAAATCAAAGGAAGGATAATCATGGGATGGAAAGCTCTTGATACACAAAATGAGATTATGGAGAGGAAAGTAATAACTCTTTCTGCATCAATTCTATTGTCTGAATATAGATCTGTAGTTGCTAAATCCCTTAATAGAGATGTAGCTGAAATTGATGCATGGTGCAAATTATAGGGTATTAAGTTGAATCCTAACAAAACTTAATATATGAATATAAGTAGGTCAAGGGTAGTTGCTCCTTAGCATCCGGATCTCAGCATTGATAATGTTTCTTTAACTCTGTATTACTCTGTAATTTTAGGTGTAATTCTCGACAGCAAGTTTACTTTCAAGAAACACATTAGGTCTGTGTCTTTTTTAATTTCACAAAAAGTTGGCTTATTGAGAGTCTTGTAAGATTTTCGATGATCAATCTATTTTGACGAAGCGTTTTAATTATAAAGGTAGAATGAAATAATTATTTCATTCTACCTTGTTTCAAGTATTGTTCTCCTGTCTGGCCTTCAGCTGATGATTCTCATTTTAATTTGTTGGACAATAATGCATGGTCAATTAAGTTTCTTATTCCTGATCTAAATATTAATCACAGAAACGTCTTTCAATTATTTCGTTATACATATTGCATAAGATTTTCCATAATTCTGACCATCCTTTATATTCGGATTTTCCCAGACAGTACCACCCTGTTCGTAACTCTAGTATGCAGTTCATTCTAGTAGATAGGCTTTCTCCATCATAAGGTGTAATACTATACATTATTCCGGAAGTTTTAT
>NC_090730.1:74958032-74975532 GCF_036898095.1 Palaemon carinicauda | reverse complement strand
TTATCAGATATAATGAGGATGACCGACTGACTTTGTAATTCAGGACAAAAGGCGTCAATACCTGTTTTGTTTAGGGCTCGATACGGGAGGATTGTCAATAAGGTAACAAGTGGGTAAATGTCTTATAGTAAGCTTGTGTGTTACATTCTCAGAAAACAGCAGAGGATTTATCATCATGATGTCATTTTTTTATTCTTTTTGGTATAAATTTCAGACTCAGGCACACTATGTATGGATCTCCACTGCTATACTATACAGAAAAGAAGTATTACGATATCAAAGTTTTTTGTGCTTTACTTTGCAGATACATGAAAAAGTATAGTAGTTAAGATTTTGCTGATACCATCTTGTGATATTTGACTGTCATGAATATATTCATATGATGGAAAAAAGTAGCTTTCTGGATGTAAATAAGAAATATCAAAATGGAAGGTAGGAATTTCAGTTTCCTATACTATTTTCAGGATATTGACTTACAGGTACTTCTTCTTTTCTTTTTTATGCTATAATGTCAATTTGATTTCAGCTACTGATTTACGTTGTCTAAAGTGTTTGTGGTTTGTATGAAAAGTAAGATAAGAATAAATGAAAGGGATGCGAGAATATCATAATATGATATTTTTGTCCTCCTCTTTAGGTGACCAAAGTGAAGCCCACTTGTCTAATAGCCAAAGTTTAAGACCAGGATATGCTGAATTCATTAGTACATTATTAGATTGTTCTTTGATTCACTAAATTATCTGATAAGACTAGTGTACCAACCGTGTGTCACACAATTGTACATAATTATTTTGTATATATTATGCTTGTATCCGCGCTCTTCCCTCGCACTAAAAAGAACCTGAATGATCATGTCTCCGGTTTTTCTCTGTAATATTGTCTGTCTCTCGAACATGTTATGTCCTGTTGCCTTGAGGTTTTGTATATAAAGGAGAGTGTTCCATAATAAACAACTCAGTTGATTGCATCCTGTCTTTGAGTTCACAACCCTCTCTCGGCCCGTCACATTGGTGACCCCGGAAGTCGACTCACTTTCACCGCCTTCCACCCCCACCCCCTCGCCCCTTCATCGTTGGTACTATGACGGACTCTACGGCAGTTGGTGCTGCGGCCGCTCCATTCAAACTTTCATCGTTTGCCAGCGGAGAGGCGTTTGCTTGGTTTCAGCGCGCAGAAGTCCAGTTTCGTATCAGGGGCGTAACTCGCTCAACCACCAAAGCGGATTATGTTCTCGCGGCGATACCCGAGGACACCTTCCCAGAAATATCTGAATGGCTTTGTGAACAAGGTGACACCCCAATAGCGTATGACGCCCTCAAAACATACCTTCTGCAGCAGAACTCGCCGTCCCCAGCCGCCCGTATATCAAAGCTTTTTCAGCTCTCGCAACAACCGTTGGGGGACCAAAGGGCTTCGCTTGCCCTCAGGGAGATGACCAGTATTGCTCGCCTTCAGCCTGCCGCAGACGGCTCTCCTCGTGAGGTGAACCCACTTCGTGCCCTTTGGATACGCCGTTTACCCGAACCTGTACGCGCTGCCATACCCGATGTCGATAATTTACCCATAAAGGACTTGATGACCAAAGCCTACGCCCTTATGGACAGCCACTTCAAGACCTCCATCAACGCCTCCACCCCTGACAACGAGGATGCCTATTCAACATCAACCGAAGCTGACAAGAATGCCGTAGGACATACACGCCTACCCCGTGACGTGCCGAAGCGGCAACAAAGCCGGCCACCACCCACCAATCGCTCGCGCCCCAACAAACGACTTCTACAGCCACTTACTACCTCCCATCCGCCGCAGTTTTGCTACTACCACTTCAGATTCGGGACAACCGCGAAGAAATGTGCCAAGGATTGTCAGTGGCCAAAAAATGTGTAAGTAGGCCATCGCTTGTGGCGGTGGCCTCCCATGTTTCTAATCTTTTCTTTTTACAGGATGCAGGAACGGGCGTGTGATTTTTGGTAGACACGGGTGCTTGTCCTTCTCTTTTGCCAAAGAAACTCTTCAAGGCACGACGTAGTCTGTCTACATCTGCCGACGTCCGATTGGTAGCTGCCAACGGATCTGCGATACCCACCTACAGTTACGAGAACCTCACATTATCGTTCGGAAACGGTAAATTCAATTGGAAGTTTCTCGTTGCTGACGTCACAATGCCAATCCTCGGTGCGGATTTCCTCTCTCATTTCCACCTTCTGGTCGATGTCGCCCACCGTCGATTGGTCAACGCAGACTCGTACTTGTCGACACCTCTTCAACCCGCCCCCTCTAACCTAACTCTCATCATCAGCGCACCCACGGATGCCTATGCCCACTTCCTCACATCATACACGGAAGTTTTCCGTCCAGAACTTCGTCAAACGCCCACGGTTCCTGCCAAGCACGGTATTTATCGCCCCGCCCATTGGCTTTCTTCAGCAGAAAACTCTCCAAGGCAGAATCGGGTTATTCTACCTTCGATCGAGAATTGCTGGCAGTGCACTTGGCTGTCCGTTACTTTCGCCATTTCTAAGAAGGTACGCCCTTCGTTATTCCCATAGACCACCTGCCTCTGGTGCACGCCTTCACTCGACAGTCTGACGCCTGGTCCGCCCATCAATGCCGACATCTCTCCGCCGTGGCTGAATACAATTGCACCCTCCAATACGTACCTGGGAAAATGAATCCCGTTGCCGATGCCCTGTCAAGAAACACGTTGGCTGCCGTTCAACTGGGATTGGATTACAACGCCCTGGCTGAAGCCCAACGACAGGATCCAGAGTATCCAGCTTGTAGGATATCCTGCACGTCCCTCCGTTGGGAAGACTTTCCCTTTGAAGACTCCAACACCACCCTCCTCTGTGACGTCAGTACTGGTAGACCGCGACCTTGGATTCCTGCTCCCATGCGCCGACAGGTGTTTGATTTCATTCACGGCCTTTCACATCCCTCGTGCCGTTCTATTGCACAGCTGCTGAAGGCAAAGTTCATTTAGCATGGCATTTCTAAGGATACTAAAGATTGGGTCCGCGCCTGTACTTCTTGCCAAACTTCCAAAGTACATCGACACACGGATTCAGGAGTGGGCACCTTTCCTTTACCTCAGCGTCGTTTCGCACACATTCACGTCGACGTTGTAGGCCCCCTACCCACATCACAAGGACACCGTTACCTGTTTACCGTCATTGACCGCTCCACTCGTTGGCCTGAAGCCATTCCCATGGAAACTGGAACTTCCGCCTCATGTACATCTGCCTCACTCTCTGGATGGATTTCAAGATTCGGTATCCCTGAGCATATTACTTCTGACAGGGGAACCACTTTCACCTCTCAATTGTGGACGTCATTAGCGAATCTCCTGGGCATCACCCTACATCAGACAACGGCCTACAACCCCGCTGCCAATGGAATGGTTGAACGTTTTCATCGCACCCTCAAAGCAGCTTTGATGTCCCGCTGCAAGGATTGCAACTGGTTTACTCAGCTTCCCTGGGTCCTCCTGGGACTAAGGACCACTCCTAAAGACGCCCTCGACGTCTCGGCAGCTGAAATGGTGTATGGCGACCCGTTGGTCGTCCCTGCCGAATTTTTTCCTTCTACAACCTCCTCCGACGATCTCTAGCGCATACGTTACGTCGTGGGAAAATTTACTCCATGCCGCCAGACTTACAAGCCCCCAGCGAAGCATCACATACCAACGGACTTGCACTCTGCAACGCACGTCTTCCTGCGCAACGACCTTAGCAAGCCACCACTAACGCCCCCTTACACGGGCCCTTTCCTTGTGATCCGACCCAGTCCGAAAGCATTCCTACTAAACATTCGGGGCAAAGAAGACTGGGTCTCCATTGATCGTCTAAAACCTGCTTATCTTCTGCCAGATGACCCGCCTACAGTTCGCCTCTCTAGATCAGGGCGCCCTATTTAACATGTACAGTATGTCATTTTTATGGGGGGAGCCATGTACCAACCGTGTGTCACACAATTGTACATAATTATTTTTTATATATTATGCTTGTATCCGCGCTCTTCCCTCGCACTAAAAAGAACCTGAATGATCATGTCTCCGGTTTTGCTTTGTAATATTGTCTGTCTCTCGAACATGTTATGTCCTGTTGCCTTGAGGTTTTGTATATAAAGGAGAGTGTTCCTTAATAAACAACTCAGTTGATTGCATCATGCCTTTGAGTTCACAACCCTCTCTCGGCCCGTCACACTAGACTTTTTCTCAAGAAATGTATGGATAATTTGTCGCAGGACATAGTGTTCAGTCCATCGTATAAACCCCTCGCATATAAATCCCACTTCGCTTATCAGCTTTACTTTGTTACAATTTTTTAGACATCTTCTGCTGGTTTCATGAAGGTGCTGAATCAACAAGTGGTGAAGTACTTCATTTCAACCCTGAGTTCCTTTCTATATCACAGACCATTCATAAGATTCGAAAACAGCATCAACTGAAGTATGCTGATGAGATTATACGTGAAAATATATATAAGTGTATCAGGTTACCATATTTAATGTTACCGAAAGTTTTCTGCCCAGCCAAGGGCAAGGTGTGAGACAATGAAAGAGCCGATCAAGTCAAAACAGGGTAAGGCAACTGCTAAGCAAAAGATTACCTGGTCTAATGTTACTTCTCCCAGACCTATAGCATTCGAGAGAGAAACATTCTGCTGCCTTTCATGTGTTATGTGAGTTTATAAACGAGTTCATATTAAAAATAAAGAGGGTGTATTTGACAAAAAAAAAAAAAAACAAAAAAAAAAATCTTTACCATACTGCTCTCATTGACATTGCTGGAAAAAATATTTCTTGATGCGGACATGACATTCGG
Organism: Palaemon carinicauda; assembly: GCF_036898095.1. NCBI lineage: Eukaryota > Metazoa > Arthropoda > Malacostraca > Decapoda > Palaemonidae > Palaemon > Palaemon carinicauda. The sequence goes on along the minus strand of NC_090730.1, from coordinate 74,970,707 downwards.
CAAGCATGCAGCAAATTTGACCAAGTCCTATGACAATGCAATCAAGATTGACAAAGGGAATGCAGAAAAAAAGGCAACGTCATATACTATGCCTCAATAGATGCAGTGGAGATGATGTGTCTTGAAATATCAGAGGAGAGTAAGAATAAAAGCAAATTAAGATAAGCAGCTTTCATATTGAGAAATGGAAATGCCTCATAAGGAACTTCCTGAGAATTTTAAACTATGAGATGCTTTGGAGGAAGAGGTCCAAGTTCCTGATATATTTAAAGAATTTCTTTCATATGTCATTTGTGGTACTGACAAAACGCGTGGAAAGACAGCTACCAAGAAACGTAGTGTAGATTCTCTTTGGGCCGATATAATCTATTTTACTATTTATGATACAAAAAAAAACAAAAAATGCTGACAAACATCACAAGTTCATTGACGCCATGTAGAAGAGCTGTGTTGCAGAAATTGACATGCACAAACTTTATCTGCAGCATAAGCTCAAAGCATTTTCCCCTCATTTACCTGGTTTTGACCCAGAGAATTATGGGTGGCTCATGAAAGATGGTGCATACAAGAGCCTGTGATTTGAAAGAGATGCTTTACTTATGTATGTTGAAGATATTCGTAAAAAATATGACAAAGCAGAAAATAAGGAATAGAAGACAGAGATGGCCATGATGGTGATCAGGAGGATAGCGAAAGTGGGGATGAAGAGGAATCCTTATCATGATAGTGAATAGACATAAGATTATATTCAGAGACATATATTTAAGATTTCAGCCTCATTTACTTTTTGGTATATATTCTATATTCTACAGTGTAACTATATGTGATAAGCACCACTAGCATTGCATCTGTTTACAGAGAAAAGCAATATATTGAAAGGTCACTCTTCTTATTTACGGAAATAACAGGTAAGGTACTTGATATTCACGTGAATCCCCATATCTTTTAAGAACTTCCAAGGGACACAATTATGAAAATAGATCATAGGCTAAGACACGTGTTTGAGTTTATGCAAATTCGTTAAGTTTTGACTCATGAATAAGGGCTTGATGGATTAACTGTGCTAACAGTTTGAAAATACAGATGTTGTTTTCCTATGTTTTGGAGAAAAGTAATTGGTTGAGGTTGCTCTGAGTATCAAGCAAGCAATAATTAACAGTGAATCATGGAATTCGATAAGAAGTCACATTAAGCAATATACACACAGTAGAGGGTATAGCAATTTCTACTGCTATTTTTAGAACAAGGAGGAGGACAATGTGTCTTTGGATTTTGTTGAGAATGAAAATATGTAATAATAGGGGTAAGTACTATGACCAGCTATTGTTTGCTAAAAAAAAAAAAAAAAAAAAAAGTTCAGTGATATTGATAATGGATTTTAATTTTCTTTTTAGTAAAAATATTGTTACATGACTCTGATATATTTCTGGTGTAATTGATTCCAAAGGACTATATTTTTGGTCGACATTTATAGTTGACTATGATTATGCAATCTTTCCTTGAACTGGCATTACTATTTTTCTTTAATTAATAGTATTAAAGATTCTTCAACACAAGGAATTTCAATGCAAATATTTTTTTTTTTTGTAAAATCAATCATATCTTGATTCCCCTTTCCATTTCAATACCTTGATGCTATATTGAATCCAATGCAATTATTGTATTCATCATGAAGGAAAATGATATCAGCACTATAATTACTAAATATAAAAACAGGTCTGACTGAATATTTTATTTTGAGTTTCATGGTAAGCTTCATATTTTCCTTGCTACTGATTTATGAGCCTTCTCACGTAGCATTTTTATGCTAGTTACTAATTAGGAGTTAATTAGCAGAAAAGTGGGCGTTAGGTGGGAGTGTCTGACTGAGGTAAAGATTCATCCAAATTTGGTCTAAACCTAAAAGGGACTGACTTACGCTTTTGTCCCGAATTTCATGGTCATTCTCCTCATTTTATCATATCTGATATCCAAGGGTTTTCCAAAATAAAATGTTATGCTGGTACCTCATGAAGCGCAATAAGGTAATAAGAGGGGAACTTCGTGGAAGTGTGAACGGAAGTTAGGAACAGCGAAAATCAGTCGGTTCCCAGTTTTTTTTTTTTTTTCTTATTATAACTACCCATTAACTCAGAAAATTAGAAATTGGAAGAAAATTCTTGCAAAAGACAAAAATGTGTGGAAAATGATGGAAATAAAATGTAAGATAGAAAATGCAGAACAAAAGATTATACAGTCGAAAGAAAATGAAAAAAGGGACTTAGAAGAAAGGACACTTAAAAATATAAAAAGAAACCCCAAGGTACTTTACTCCTATGCAAAAAAGATGAATAAAGGGAGATTAGAAATAGGCCCTCTAAGAATTGAAGGACGGCTAACTAATGAAAAAAAGAAAATATGCAACATATTAGCAGAAAAATATAAGAGTGAGTTCACGCCAAGAATTGCGAATGAGAACAATGAAATAGAAATGAGAGAAGAAAATGTTTAATATCTAACGGATATAGATATTAATGAAGCAGATATTGTCAAGGCTATAAACGAAATTAAAAATGGATCGGCTGCCGGACCAGATGGAGTTCCAGCGATTTTGTTAAAAAAAACTGCAGACACCATCGCGAAGCCACTTGCAATACTGCTAAGACAAAGTGTAGATATGAGCGAGATATATGTTAAATATAAATTAGCTTATATAACTCCTATCTTCAAAAGTGGATCAAGACTAGAGGCAAGCAATTATAGAACTGTTAATCTAACATCACATATTATGAAAGTGTATGAGAGGGTAATAAAAAAGAAAATAATGAACCATTTGGTTAAAAATAATTTGTTTAATATAGGTCAACACGGTTTTGTGCCTGGAAAAAAATACACAGACCCAACTGACAGCACACTATGAAAACATATACAACAATATGATAAATGAAAAAGTCACAGGTGTGATCTATCTAGATTTTGCAAAAGCCTTTTACAAGGTAGACCATAACATATTGGAGAAAAAAATGAGAAAGCATAATATTGTGTGAGAGAGAGGAAAATGGGTAAAAGAATCAGTGCAAAACAGAAAACAGATAGTGGTTGCAAATGATGAGAAATCAGATGAAGCCCAGGTAATATCTGGCGTGCCACAAGGTACGGTATTAGCTGCACTGCTGTTTGTTATTATGATCTCAGACATAGACTGTGATGTTGAAAACTCCGTAGTGAGAAGTTTCGCCGATGACACAAGAATAAGTAGAGAAATTACTTGTGATGAAGATAGGAACTCACTACAAAGAGATCTAAACAAAATATATGTATGGGTGGAGATAAATAGGATGGCATTTAACTCCTATAAATTCGAATCAATAATTTATGGAATCAGAGAAGGAATGGTATATGCATACAAGGGACCTAATAATGAGACAATCACAAACAAGGAAGCAATTAAAGACCTTGGTGTAATGTTAAATAGAAATATGTTATGCAACGACCAAATAGCAACACTGTTGGCTAAATGTAAAGCAAATATGGGAATATTATTCAGACACTTTAAAACAAGAAAAGCTGAACACATGATTATGCTTTACAAAACTTATGTACGTAGTACACTCGAGTACTGCAATGTGATATGGTACCCACACTACCAAAAGGATATTGCACAAATAAAGAGTGTACAAAGGTCCTATACTGCTAGAATAGAAGAAGTTAAGGACCTTGACTACTGGGAAAGACTGCAATTTTTAAAACTATACAGTCTAAAAAAGGAGAAGAGAACACTATATGATAATACAAACATGGAAGCAAATAAACGGAATTACTGAAAACATCACGGAGCTAAAAATATCAGAAAGAGTAAGCCGAGGTAGATTAATAGTGCCAAAAAATAGACCAGGTAAACTAAGAAAGGCACACAGGACATTAATTCACTACGCACCAGCATCGATAATGCAGCTACTATTTAATATGCTGCCAGCTCATCTAAGAAACATATCAGGAGTGAGCGTAGATGTGTTTAAGAATAAGCTCAATAAATACCTAAGATGCATCCCAGACCATCGGAGACTGGAAGATGCAAAATACACCGGAAGATGCATTAGCAACTCTCTGGTGGATATACGAGGTGCCTCACACTGAGGGACCCGGGGGAACCCAAACAAAAAATAAGGCAATAAGGCAAAGCAGAGAATCTTGACTTGGTACCTCATGAAGAGCAATAACGTTAAAACTTGGCCCCCAAACTGAGGAACAGTGGGACCCTTAATTGGATCTGGTCAAGCTGACTAGCTGATAATTGCTTCATAGATAGCTTACATTAAATTTAGGATTAATGCTGCTTGGGACCTTATGGGGTGCATAAATTGTCACTGGCTCCTAGTCCAGTAGGAATGATGATGACACCAAAAACAGAAAAAGTATTAACGAAATGGAGAGCTGTAAATAGTTGATTGTTACTTGCAAAGTTCAAATGAAAGCAGTGCAATATGAGTATTATAGTTGGCCATGCACCAACAAATGATTTTCCTGCAGAAAGGAAAGATGAATACTACAAAGAATTGCCGAGTGTATTAGATGAGATCCCAGAGAAAGATAAGAAAATTGGGACTGGTAACTTCAATGCTAAGGTTAGAAGGAATAACCAAGGGATAGAGAATGTGATGGGTGTCGAGTATCTTGGTGAAGTTGCAAATGAAAATGAAGCACAATACATAAGTTTCTGTTCAACAAACAATCTTGCGATTGGAGGTACTCTTTTCCAGTACAAGGACATACACAAATATATATGGACTTCACAAAGTGGCAGTTCCAAAAATCAAATATATCACATAGCCATTAATAAAGAGAAAAAAAAAGTCTGAGAATGTTACATATACAGTATTAGTTTTGATCACCAGCTTCTCATTTCACATTGAAATTGAAACTGAAAGCATCCAACAGAAAGGTACATAGAATACTTAGTTTTGATACAACTAACCTTCTAGAAGAAGAGCACTGAGAAACATTTGCAATTGAATGTGGGATTCGATTTGCAGTCTTAGAGACTTTAGGAGATGAAGGACAGATAATTAATGAAGAATTGGTGTGCTCTTAAGTACATATATCAGTCACTTAGTAGTGAGATTTTGGGACACGCAGTTATAAGGAGAGAGCCATGGATATCAAATGATACGGTACACCATAAAAAGGAGACCAGGGCAGAAATTGAGTATTGATAGTTTTCGAGTAAGTAATGAAAATCACAAGGTAGAATATTCTATGTACTCCAGTATTGATAGTGAGGTCCAAGGAAAAGCCAGGAATGACTGGAGAGAATATTTAGACAATAAAGCAGATGAGCCTGACAAAGCCATGAGCTCAGGGAATTATCAATGTAATCTCTACTGGGGTAATTAACAAGAAGCGTATACCTATTAAAAAGAGAGATCGATCTGTTATAGTAACAGAAGAGGAAGAAAGACATTGGATGAAACACTTTAGTGAGATTAGGAATAGGAGATATGAAGGGAATAATTTAATTTATATCATTGAGGCTGTTAAGCCCCAGAATGCGATGGAATGACTGTTGAGATGGTATTGGCTAAAAAGGAAGTTGCCCCAAAATATTTTGTAGAATGTGGCATGAAGAGACAGGACATGATGAATGAGAATTTAGGAGTGTTGGCGAAAATGGCCAAAAAAAAAAAAAAGAAAAAAAAAGGACACCAGACTGATTGCAATAATTAAAGAGGCATACCACTAACGTTAGTTGCTATGAAAATATATAGTTCATTCTGAAGGGACTGGAGAGAAAGATTTGTGAAAAGCTGAGATATGAACAAGCAGGATTTCGAGAAGATAGAAGTTGTACCGGTGAAGTTTTCATTTCAAGACATGTTGTACAGGAATTTGTAGAATATAGAAAGCCCCCTTGATGGCATTTGTGGATTATGAAGAAGTCCTTGATAGTGTGCACTGGCTAATATTGTGGACGGTCCTGCGTTATTGTGGAAACCCTCTTAATTAGGTGAAGTTGATTAAGTCTGTTGATGAACATTGCAAGTGCAAAGTTAACGTTAAAGGAGTCCTATCAAATGACTTCCCACTGAACAGTAGAGTACCTCAAGGAAATGTGTTGTCACCTATATTGTTTATCCTCCTCGTGAATTTTGTAATGCATTGAACAGTCAGAGATGGTAGAGAACAATTGTACTGGATTGGTAATAGGAAACTAGCAGACCTCATGTATACGGATGACGTTGTCTTTATTACCAGAGAACCATAGGATTTACAATGCTTGTTTACCAGAATGCATGGAATATCGCACGAGGTTAGGCTTATAATGAGTAGAAGAAAGACAGAGATGATGAGAACGGAATGTGCTATGGAAGATGAAATAGCATTGGAAGGAGAAAGGATTGATAAAGTAGAATCATTTAAATGTTTAGGAACTATGATCTCTAATAATTGGTCTTTAGAACTAGAGTTGAGTAAAAGATTTAAAAAAGCCAATCAGACATTGGGTACATTAAGTAAAATTTGGAAATCAAATCGCACAAAATTGTATACAAAGATCACGCTATATATCAATTTAGCGAGTCATGGTAGGACAAGGAAATAGTATCAAATAAATTTAGTAGATTTAAAAACAAAGCCCTCTGAAGAATATTGGGAGATAAATTGTAGGGAAGAAATATAAATGAAACTATTAGAGATATTGATCTAGTGCCATATGTGGATGAGATAATGATGAGGGGTAGATGGATATGGTTCGGGCCTAGTCTTTGCACTCCTAATGAATTATTAGTTCAGGAAACGTAACACTAGGCTCTATAAGGAATTAGAAGAGTTGAAAGTCCCAGGCCTACATGGATGAGGACTATGAAGTATGAAATAGGAGTTGATGAATGGAAAAGTATTGGATTAAAAGCTCAAGATAGAGTTGACTAGCGAAATATAACCGAGACCCTTTTACGTTTGTAGGCGTGGGAGATGATATATATATGTATATATATATATATATATATATATAAATATATATATATATATATATATGTATATATATATATATATATATACATACATAACTGTATATATATATATATATATATATACAGTATATATATATATATATATATACATATATATATATATATATATATATACCTTAGAACTGACATAGTGTAAGAGAGAGAGAGAGAGAGAGAGAGAGAGAGAGAGAGAGAGTTCCCTAAACGTTCCGTTTAATAATTCTTTACCCGAAAGTTCTCTTACAACCCTCGTTGAGTCCTTTTTTTCACTCGTATTGTCAAATTGCTTTGTTCATCAGTTTTTCTTTGATATCCATGCACATATGAGTGAAGAACCATTTGTTTAAGTAAAATATGATAAAGGATCCTATTTATTCTGCCCTTTTTGCTATAAATTTAGCAGTTTTCTTTAAAATTCTAAAGTATTTTTTCTACGAAAAGCTAAGCTCTCTTGCAAGATTGGCTGTCAATTTCTTATACCTTGAAACGTTTGCTATTCAATAACCACATAAGTATCATATTACTCATCAAAATAAATTTTGCAAAATTCGTTTTTCATGAAGGCTCATTGTTTTATTTTTTTTTTTGTTTATTTTATTTTTTTTAACAATATAAAGTAGGTTTTGCACCCACCAGTGTCAGCCTTATTCATTTGTTTATTTCAATTCAACATAGGCATTTGGGTTTTCTTCATAAAAATTGGGAAAATAACTCACACAGATTTTCTTTTCTAAGCATTCAAGAAAATATCCTATAATGGACTATATTTAATTTTTATTATAAATTATCAGAAATAGAGTTAGGTAATATATTCCCCACTAACAGGCTCTTTCAAACATCAACTTTCATTGTTACCTTAGTCACATAGTTGATTTGCGGCAAATCCTAGCTCTACTTCTTTCTCTATCATAACATCATATCGAATGAGAATTTTAAAGTAGTCTGTTTAGAAATTTGAAGGTCTTGTGCGATGCAAATTTTCTTATATATGTTCGACAGTAAATTGTGATATTTAGGAAAGTATATTTATGAATGTTAAGTCTTTATGAGTTATAGTGAAAACATTCTCTACTTGCTGAAATTGTTTATAATAAAATTCCTCGTTACAGAAAGGTATTTGTAAATAATATTAAACTGCAAATGAAATATAATTTGCTGGTTTTCATACAATAACGCCATTTTTGTAATGTATTCTTAAAACTAATTTGTTTATAAGATAACTATTTTCACATGTCTATTATGAAGTAAAACATAGACATAATTATAGTCAATATTTTTGAATACCTCTCAATATTTAAGACTACCTATAATGACGATGATATACAGGGTACAAGAACGTAAACATGAATAATATTATACTCATACAAACATAAACATATATGAATTTAGTTAGCAATGCAAAATATTTTTTCCCAGTTTCATTATGATATGGAAGCGAGTAAAGAAGAGAGGATCAGTAACTCAATAAAATTTCAAATATTCAAATCAGCACAAGAAATTGGTGGAAAAGTTCCTAAACAAGATCAAGGAAAACTGTCAGAAAACATCAAAAACGTAATTAAGAAAAAATTAAAAGCTAGGGTATGATCAAGTAAACATAAATTAGAATCGGCAAAACTACACAAAAATTAAACAAAATAGGAATCAAAGACATTTTTAAACCTAATCAAACCAATATTGGGGAAACGCTAAAAAAAGGATGAAACGTCAAATTGATGAATTGAATACTTTGAACAGGGGCCAACGGATATTTGCTTTAAAAAGAGAAAATGGAAATATTATCAATAAAGGAGAGAGAGTTATAAAAATGGCCGATTTCCGTACAGTATCATACAATAGTATCATAGGAAATAACTTTGATAATAGAGATATTGAAACACCAGAGGCGGTAACAAAAGTAACAGGAGGAAAAATAAAGAAAACATTATGAGACATGAGAACAGGCTGGTAAAGAGGTCATTTCTCGCATGAAAAATCAGGCCTGTCAGAGAGAGAGAGAGAGAGAGAGAGAGAGAGAGAGAGAGTTAATGGGAACTGATTTTTTCCATATTAATTACTTTCCTTAATTTCATATAGTATCAAGATGAACAATTAAGGCTTTTCGTGGTTGTGGTGGCCTGTCGCTAACATTCCTGCATGGTGATCGCCAGACTGGGGTTCGAATCCCACCAGAACTTTAGTGCCTGCAGTCTCACCATCCTTGTGAACAAATGTAAACCTGCTGAGTCATCAGCAGCTATTGCCTGGACCTCCCTAGTCCTAACTTTAGTTGAGCGGCGTAGGTTCGAGTCTTTGCCCAGCCAGAAGCTTTAATCATAAATGAATTTCCTATAAATATACATTCTCAAGGGTAGAATTCGATATTAAATGCCATTGTGATTGATATTTACATTAGTCAAAATTTAGTGTTAGTGATATGTATATTTATATATATATATATATATATATATATATATATATTTAATCATAGATAACCACGTGTTGAAAACTCACATATCAGCTAGCATGGTGGAGACATGTTTATTCCAAGTTGAAAAACAGATTACAGAATTCGACAGGAATATGTTCAGTAGACTAGTAATAAACTTACATCTCTCTCTCGATATTTCGATTGGTAGCGTCGCTGCTGGAATGGTTTCGGCTGAGGGATATACATTCCCAAAGGTAGAATTAGATATTAAATACCATTGTGGTTGATATACTCTCCCTCTCTCTCTCTCTCTCTCTCTCTCTCTCTCTCTCTGTATATATATATATATATATATATATACATACATATATATATATATATATATATACATACACATACATATTCCAAGGCACTTCCCCCCAATTTTGGGGGTAGCCGACGTCAAACAATGAAACAAAAAGGGGACCTCTCCTCTCTACGTTCCTCCCAGCCTGACAAGGGACTCAACTGAGTTCGGCTGGTCAGTAGGATTCCACAGCCCACTCTCCCCCGTTATCCACCACATATGAAACTTCATAACGCTGAATCCCCTACTGCTGCTACTTCCGCCGCCATCTAAGGCACCGGAGGAAGCAGCAGGGCCTACCGAAACTGCGTCACAATCGCTTGCCATCCATTCCTATATATATATATATATATATATGTGTGTGTGTGTGTGTGTGTGTGTATACTGTATATATGTATGAGTACAGAAATGTTAACATATCAATACTTCTGAATTATAGGAGTGAAACAGTGAAATGCATAACCATTTCTCTCCATTGAAAAGCATAAGCTACTCTACATATGACGAAGTAAATGCACTCCTTGACAGGCAACACCTGTCTAGTTTGTGTTAATAGGTCATCAAGTTCACAAATAAAGAGAATATAGCTTTTATGGAAGCAAGAATGCAGCGGCCCAGAGAAGATTACGGAGCTACTTATGTATATGAAAGTTGAGATAAAAATATTCTTTAGTAATGTGATTACGAGAGAAAATGATAAATTTTTCTCTCATACATAATGGTTTAAGATATCTCACTCACCTTTTTCTCCCTGTTATTACTCTTTTCTTTCGGCAAAAAATCTCAATGGGGATTCTTTTATCCTTCAATAATTATTGTAGTTTTATGTGTCATAGAAGGTCCACAAAAGAACCGAAATGAATGGCATCAATGACTTAATTTTTCCATAAAGACTATATCTCACAGCATTAGCATAATGTCATTTCGCGAACCTGACTCATCAAAATGGTGGAACGCAATTCGGAGCATTTGTATGCATGATTTTGTTGGGAAATGTTCTCTTGCCTTCACGACTGTTTGATGTTAGCAATTTCGATATGCATCGCGCGATATGGAGCGCTTTATTGCTCTTTGGATGTTTGTCAGATATATTCCGGATTTCTAGAACTGTAGCAACTTGAACAGAAATAAAAATCACAGTATGTTTTGAGTTAAGTATGTTTACTGCTTTGATTAAATATAGACACAATGACCTAAGTTGTTTATCGCGATTAAATAGCCTTTGTTCCAAGAAATTCTGCTGTTATGAAATATTAAAGTTAACAGTCTATCAACGACTTTAAGTGTATCTTCTCAGTAAATCTGTCGTTTATAGAACTGACAATATAAATATTAGGTCTTTTTTTCTAAGTGAATTAGTTTCCCCTGAAAATAAACTGTATAGCTTAAATCGGATAATTTCCAAAAAGAAAGAAGGAAGTTGGCTGACTGGTAATAAATTTCTCTATAAAACAACCTTCTCTTAAATAAAGTGTTAATATCAGTTCATTCTTTAAATTTCCAGAATCAAACCTATTTATATGCTTTTCTATAATGTTATATAGGGATATATTGACAGATAGCTAGTTTCATTGAATATCAATAGAAATTCTTATCTTTCCCGTAATGCGAAACTCGTGTAACTATATGAAATAACGTCCTCGATCTAGAATACATTTACATTGACTGTACCACGCGTGTTTTTCACAAGCTCGTACACTGTAAAATATTTTCTTTTTTATAGTGTATCTCCCTCTACTCCTCACTATTAACAGAACCTGTTCAAGCATGTCTTTTTAAGAATTGTTTTACTTGAAATTTTGTGACCTTGTTGCTCTAAAGCTATTGTGTATAGGCTCGCTGTCTGTTGAAATGTAGTTAGCTGCATTTGCCTTGCCTCCCAGTTACAACCACACAGCTCACTCTTTCATTACATTTTCATTCATTCGAATCATGCTGCTAAATATAACTGCAATTATTTTATTTCTTTACTGTTTATTTTAGTTGTGAGGTACTTTGAGGAAAATATCGGTTAAATTGGATATAAGCCAACTGAGACACGCATACCTCATTTCTTAAAGAAAGTCCCATATGCTGGCATGTTTAGCTACAAGTGCAAGCTCGTGGTACTCGGCTACCTGTGGTGCCTCATCAATTATCTTTAGATAGATCCTGTACAACGACGAGTTTTCCTGAGTCTTCCTAGACTAGCCTCAGATTTTGAGAAATTGATTGTATGGAGCATTTTTTTAGGGAAAATAAATTGACAGATAATTCTGTATTAGTTTGGCATACTAAAGACGAGTCTTTCAGAAGCCGGGCTCAATTTTGAGTTAAAAAAAAAAAAAAAAAAAAAAAAAAAAAAAAAAAAACTACAATAAAAAATAATATTTTCAGTGGCTATATGTATAAAATAGTCTAGTATCAAATTACAGTGGTCAATCATATAACTATAAAGGAATGATTTGATATAAATGGATAATGTGAATGAAACATGTATGAAAATGCAAATATCTCCATGTTCGTTTTATTATCTAGCCATGGACAGTTTTGATACGGAAACTATTATTTCAGTGCATTGTCTTAGAGAAACAACTATTGTCTTTTATATAACAAGAGTGGAAAACATATTCTTACTAAAGCGTAAAGTGCTTTTATGAAAAATCCAAAGTTGTTTTAGGTATGAAATGTCTTTTAACCATTTCCTCAGTTCAGCTATGATTACTCATTATTATTAACATATCGTGACTCCAATCTCAAACAATAAATCATATACATAAGCCTAAAAGCTCCACATAATATCAACACCTATATTTAAGTAGGTTTCTAACGATCATTGGTGGACGAGGGCCAATTCTGCTTTTGAATTGAAATGAATCGTCGAATTTTTAAATATAATAGTTAACTAGAAGAGAGTTCATTTCTCTATGACATTAGCAATGAATGATAAACGT
>NC_090730.1:74953032-74955532 GCF_036898095.1 Palaemon carinicauda | reverse complement strand
TGTTGGCCAGGGCACGAGCCAACTGTTGAGATACTGCTGCTAAAGCGTTATGGGGTCTTTTAACTAACCAGATATTGTTACATCGGATCCTTCTCTCTGGTTACGGTTCATTTCCCCTTTGCCTACACACATTAACACTGAAGTCTGGCCTATTCTTTATATATTTTCCTCTGTCCTCATGCACCTGACAACATAGATTACCAAACAATTCTTCTTCACTCCATGGGTTGCTGCACTAATTGTTCAGTGGCCACTTTCCTCTTAGTAATAGTAGAAGAGACTCTATAGCTATGGTAAGCAGCTCCTCTAGGAGAAGGACACACCAAAATCAAACCATTGTTCTCTAGTGTTGGGTAGTGCCATAGCCTCTGTAGAAAGGTCTTCAACTGTCTCGGGTTAGAGATCTCTTGCTTGAGAATACTCTCGAACACACTATTCTATATTATTCCTCTTCCTCCTGTTTTGATAAAGTTTTTATAGTTTATATAGGATATATTGTTACTCTTCCTAATATATTCTATCTTCCTTTTTTCTTTTCCTCCTGCTATTTTCCTTGTTGGAGCCTCTGGGCTTATAGAATCCTTTTTTTCCAACAAAGGGTCGAGCTTAGAAAGTAATATTAATAACAATATATACATACATATATATGCAGAAGAACCACAGGGAAAATGAAAATACGAAATATACGCTTAAGTCCTGACTAGTTTTGTGATGCTTCTTCAGAAGACTGATTTATTGAGAGAGGTTTCTTTACATTTTATAGGGAAAGTAAACGTACGAACATACATATAGAGATTTAGAGAACAATGACACTCCCTTACCAGCTACCTGGGCTTGGGTCAGGTGTTAAGTGGGCGGAGACCCAAGCTCATTAGACACCTGCCAAAAAGGGTCATTTCTGGTGGCGGGTAAATTCTTGTTTTTTGACTTTGAGTATAGTTTATTTATATGAAACCACGGTAGCCTTATCTATCTACTGGTAATCTAGATAAAGCATTTGCATTACCCATCTATGATATTTCACGGTATTCAATATCATAGTGGTACGCGGCTAACACAATTTCCAAACGTTTTAGTCTCCTCTACCAACGTAGGTAAACGTGATTTTGGACCCAATATTGCTAATAAAGGTTTATGATCTGTAACAAGTGTGAACTTTTTCCTTCCATAAAGATACATATGGAATGTTTTTAAATCCATAAACTAATGCTAAACCTTCTTTTTCTATTTGAGAGTAATTCCTTTCTGCCTTGTTCAATACTCTAGAAGTGAATGCAATTGGTTTTTCTGTTCCATCTGGCATTACATGAAATAATACTGCACATAAACCAATGTTTTATGCATCACATACTAATTTAACTGGTAAATCTATTTGATAATGTACTAGGAATGTAGGTGATGTTATTTCCTGTTTGATTCTTTCAAAAGATTCCTGATATTCTTTCGTCCACTTCCATTCTACACCCTTATTCAACAAATTATACAATGGATGTGCAATTGTAGACATATTCTGAATGAAATCCCCATAAAATGTTACTAAACCTAAAGATGGTTGCAATTCCTTAACATTTTCTGGCACTTTTGCTGATTGTACAGATTTAATTTTCTTTTTAGTTTTGTGAATACCTTTGCCATGAATTACACAGAATCAACTTTTAAAATACATTTGCTCTTATTTACTCTAATATTATGTCCCTTCAACTTCTTTAGAACTGTTCGCAATCTTTCTCTATGTTCTCTTGAGTCTTTACCAGCAATTAAAATATCATCTATAAAAATTAATACTCCTTGCATTCCCGGAAAAATCTTATCCATAGTTTGTTGCCATATAGCTAGACTACTTGCAACTCCATAAGGTAATCTCTTTGGCCTAAACAAACCTAATGATGTATTTACTGTACATAATTCTTGTGAAGTTTCATCCATGGGAAGGTGTTCAATTGATTGTCTTGAAACTAACTTAGAAAAAACAGTGCATCCCGACATAGTTGCAAACATGTCTTTCGGATTTGGTAATGGAAGTTGAGCTACTTGCATTTGTGGATTCAACGTTACTTTGTAATCTCCGCATAACCTAACCTGTCCACTTTCCTTCACAAGAGATACTAATGGAGTATCCCAATCTGAATATGTAACCTTTTCCCAGTAACCTTCATTTTCTAATCTCCTGATTTCTATTTTCAATTGCACTTTTCAATGCATACGGTACTGGTCTGGGAGCACAAAATCTAGGAGCACTGTCAGGTTTCAAAAATAAATTGCCTTTGCATTCTTTATTGTACCTACTTTATCTTCAAATACGTCTTGAAACTCTGATATGATATTATCCACAGACATTTCATTTTTTTGTTCATCCTGTCTACCTGTAACCTTCAAAATACTAGGCCAATCTAACTTCAAATACTTTAGCCAATCTAAACCTAGCAAAGTTTGTCCATTACCTTTTAATACTGTTAATGGCATTCTCTCTAATTTCTGTTCTTTGTACTGTACTTCTACG
>NC_090730.1:74930532-74945532 GCF_036898095.1 Palaemon carinicauda | reverse complement strand
AAATGAGGAAGAATTACTAAGAAGGGTAGTGGAGTGGCAAGAGACTGTGCAGAGGCATTGGTAGGTGGTAACTGGAAGACGGCATAACTGCAATAACTTTATGTCAGTAGACTGGCAGCTTTCATAACAACAGTGAAAGAAGGTCACAAAAAGTGTACAGATTGATTCAAGAACATACAGGCAGAAACATGTTTTCAGTGCGAGGGGATAGCAATAATGATAATATATAAAACACAGAAATGTCGCGAGAGTGTACTGGCCTGTGATACGCGTGGGGTTAATGGCTCCACATTAAAAAGGACATACATGTGTAATAGAGCGCCCTGCTCTTGAGAGGCGTACAGAAAGCAGGTACTCTGGTAGGGGATATGCAGGCTTTATATGATTAATGGAGACCTAGTCTTTTTTGCTGTGCATATTGTGAAGGAATGCTTTTAGCGTGCGACGGATTACAAGGAAAGGGACCGTGAAAGAGGGCGTTAACGGTGGCTTGCTAGCATCACTGCACAGGAAAATGTACATTGCTGAGTGCAGTTCTGTCGGTATGTGTTGCTTAGTTGGGGCTTGTAAGTCTGGCTGTATCAAGTAAATTTTCCCACAACGGCAAGTAGGAGCTGGAGATTGTCGGAGGAGACTATAGACAGATATACAGGGTATCTTTAGGAGTGGTGTCTAGTCTCATTCGACCCAGGGAAGCTAGATTAACCAGTTGGAGCCCTTGCAGCGGGACATCAAAGCTGCTTTGATTTTACAGTGAAAACGTTCAATCAGACGGTTAGTTGCAGAGTTGTATGTAGTTGTTTGATGAAGAGCAATACCCAGGAGATTCGCTAATGATATCCACAATCAAAATATGTAACTGGTATCCCTGTCGGAAGTAATATGCTCAGACACCTCAAATCTGGCTATTGATCCTGAGTATAAGGCAGATGTACACAAGGTGGAGGTTGCAGTTTCCATGGGATTGGCTTCAGGCTGACAAGTGGAATGATTGATGACTGTAAGCAGGTAACAATGCACTTATGATGCTGGTAGGGGATCTACAACTTCAACGTGACTGTGGGCAAATATACTTTTGACTTTTGGCAAGAACTACAGGCATGGACCCAATTCTTAGCATCTTTCGTAATGATATGCCAAGGGAACTTTTCTACAGCAGCTCTGCAGTAGAACGGCACAAGGGATGTGAAAGGCCATGAATGATATCCAACACCTGTTGGCGAATGGGAGAAGTTATCCACCATCTAGTTCTACCAGTACTGGCTTCAGAGAGGAAGATGGCGTTGTAGTCATCAGTAGAGACTTCCTCCCAACAGAGGGATGTACAAGATGTCCTACACGCTTAGTACTCAGGATCTTTTTGTTAGGCTTCGGCTAAGGCATTGTAATCCAATCTCAGGTGAATAGCGGCCAATATGTTCCTTGGCAGGGCATTGGCAACGTGATGTATTTTCCCAGGGGTGTGCTAAAGGGTACAATTGTACTCAGCCACAGCGGAGAGATGTCAGCATTGACAGGTGGAACAGGCATTAGACTGTCGAGTGAAGACGTGCACCAGAGGTGTGTGGTATGTGATGGCGATGGCTGGCAGGAAAGTGTGATAATTGTTGATTGTGCCCAAGAATTTTTGCAGAACTTTAATTTTCGAGGGTGGGGAGAAGTTCTGAATGCCAGCTGCTATCTAAGGGAAGATTGGACTCCTTCACGAGTGATTCGGTGCACTAAGAACGATACTTCGCTGTCGCCAAAAGTACATCTTGTTGTACCAGACTACAAGATTGTATTGTTGAAGGCAGTCGAGCATGATGCGTAGATGACAGAGTTTCCTCTTTGGAGGAAGAGAACAAAGTTTGTGGTCACATGATATGCACAGAAGAGGAGGTCCCTTAATATACTGTCCAAGAGACGTTAAAAAGTGGCCCCAGCATTATGAAGGCCAAAACAGGAGTATTTGAATGTTTTTTTACCGAAGAGGTTAGTGATGGTGGTCATAAGGATGTCTTCTAAGTTCATGGACACCTGATAATACCGTTTCAGGAGGTCGAGTGTAGACTTTTAATTGGAAACACTGTAAACAAAATAAAAAGAGGTTAGGTATAACATTGAAATATTACATGGCTACCTAACTTACAAACTAGGTAATTTGCCTGTTTAACAAAGTAGGTTACCAAATTTACAAACTAGGCTGCATAGGTCATAAAATAGGCATAATTGTAAAAGGAGTTTACAAGTTGGGCAACGTTAGTGCCTAATATACAAATTAGGCAACGTTAGTACCTATTATACAATTTAGGCAATTCGATTGCCTAGGTTACATATTAAACAATTCTTCATTTTATCACTTGTAGATTACTGCCTTTTGTTATCTCAGTAAATTTTAGAGACTGAGCTTGGTAGGTTTGTAGGATTTTGATACATGCCCTTAGAATCATAAAGAAGTATTACTCTCTTTCGTGCTCGCTCTAGATTCCAAAATGTTTCAGAATACAATACAAAAGTAGGCGAAGATAGTCACAAAAAGGAAAGGAAAGAAAATATCCAAAAAATCTTGTGGAGAAAGTACTGCAGTGAAATTATGGAGAAAGATAGCAGCATTTGAAGTTATAAAGACTATAAAATAGCCTTGGTGTCCCCACACATATCACTAATTGATTAATTGTTGGATTTTTGGTCTTGTGGCATTCTGATATCAAAAGTCATTAATGCCAATACCATTTGTTATATATAGAGGATAAAAAAAAGATAATTCAAAAATATATGCAAACAGGTGTGTATTAAAAGTGAAATTACTTTCAGAAAAATTCTGCTATTGAAATAGATATAAAAACACTTGTAATATCGTGCAGCATATCCTCCCCAAAAATCTTGGTATGGAAGATCCCGCCAACCCACATCGAGCCTTAAACACATGAATGGGGCATTTGGTTAATACCTCACAGTCAGGGGTACCATATGGTCATTACAATATGGCTGGTGTCGGCCAGTCATAAAAAAAAAGTTTGTGTTATTTAACTGTGATTAAAGAGAAGCCGATAACGCAATTCAGCTGCAGCTTCTTTTGTTACTCTGTCTCCCTACTCAATTTCAAGCACTCCTAAAAATGCTGGAACCCTCCAACAGTGAATTGTTTTACTTGCAAGTTTAATAATATAGAGCTGCAATAAATCTTTAAAAGTTAAGCGTTACTATAATCATAACATTTAAGGCTTGTAAGACATTTTTGCATCCCTAAAAAACTTTTAAATTGCCACCTTTTTTAACATATATTTAGGAAATATATATATATATATATATATATATATATATATATATATATATATATATATATATATATATATATATATATATATATATATATATATTGCCTTATTGGGTTATTGCCTTATTCTATGTTTGGTTTCCCCCGGGTTCCTCAGTGTGAGGCACTTCGTATATCCACCAGAGTTGCTTATGCATCTTCCGTTGTATTTGGCATCTTCCAGTCTTTGATGGTCTGGGATGCATTTTAGGTGTTTATCGAGCTTCTTCTTTAATACATCTACGCTCACTGCTGATATGTATCTTAGATGAGCTGGCAGTGCATTAAATAGTCGTTGCATTATCGATGCTGGTGCGTAGTGGATTAATGTCCTGTGTACCTTCCTTAGTTTTCCTGGTATAATCTACCTCGGCTTGCTCTTTCTGATATTTCTAGCTCCATGATGTTTTCAGTAATTCCTTCGATTTGTTTCTATGCTTGCATTATCATGTAGCGTTCTCTTTTCATGTCTAGACTGTATAATTTTGAAAATAGCTCTCTTTCCCAGTAATCAAGGTCCTTAACTTCTTCTATTCTAGAATTAAAGGACCTTTGTACACTCTCTATTTGTGCAATATCCTTTTGGTAGTGTGGGCATCATATCACATTGCAGTACTCATGTGAACTACGTACATAAGTTTTGTATAGCATAATAAAGTGTTCAGCTTTTCTTGTTTTAAAGTGTCTGAATATCATTCCCATTTTTGCTTTAAATTTAGCCAACAGTGTTGCTATTTGGTCGTTGTATAACATATTCCGGTTAACATTACACCAAAGTCTTTGATTGCTTCCTTGTTTGTGATTGTTTCATTATTAGGTCCCCTTTATGAATATACCATTCTTTCTCTGTTTCCATAATTTATTGATTCAAATTTATCGGAGTTAAATACCATCCTATTTATCTCTGCCCATTCATGTATTTTGTTTAGATCTCTTTGTAATGAGTTCCTATCTTCATCACAAGTAATTTCTCTACTTACTCTTGTGTCATCGGCAAAATTTCTCACTACTGAGTCTTTAACATTACAGTCTATGTCTGAGATCGTAATAACAAACAGCAGTGCAGCTAATACCGTACCCTGTGGCACGCCAGATATTACCTGAGCTTCATCTGATTTCTCGTCATTTGCAACCACTATCTTTTTTCTGTTTTGTAGAAATTCTTTTTATCCATTTTTCCATCTTTCCAATAATATTATGCTTTGTAATTTTTTTCTCTAATATATTATGGTCTACCTTGTCAAAGGCTTTTGCAAAATCTAGATAGACCACTTATGTGTCTTTTCCATTTATCATATTTTTATATATGTTTTCATAGTGTGCTATCAGTTGTGTACTTTTTCCGGGCACAAAACCGTGTTGACCTATATTAACAAAAATATTTTTAACCAAATGATTCATTATTTTCTTTTTTATTACCCTTTCATACACTTTCATAATATGTGATGTTAGACTAACAGGTCTATAATTGCTTGCCTCCAGTCTTGATCCACTTGGGAAAATAGGGGTTATATGTGCTAATTTATGTTTAATATATATCTTGCTCATATCTACACTTTTTTTAGCAGTATTAAAAGCGGCTTCGCAATATTGTGTGCAGTTTTTTTTTTTTTTTTAAACGCTGTAACTCCATCTGGTGGCGGCCGCTGATCCATTTTTAATTTCACTTATAGCCTGCACAATATATGCTTCATTAATATCTATTTCCGTTAGATATTCAATATTTTCTTCTCTCATTTCTGTTTCATTATTCTCATTTGCAATTCTTGGCGTGAATTCACTGTTATATTTTTTGCTAATATGTTGCATATTTCCTTTTTTTTTATTCGTTAACCGTCCATCAATTCTTAGAGGGCCTATTTCTAATCTCCCTTTATTAATCTTTTTTGCATAGGAATACAGTACTTTGGGGTTTTTCTTGATATTTTCTTTCGATTGTATAATCTTTTTTTCTGCATTATCTATCTCACTTTTTATTTCCATCATTTTCATACTTTTTTTTCTTTTATAAGATTTTTCTTCCTCTTTCTAATTTTCTGAAATAAGATCCTTCTGTCTCTTGGTATGCATGTCTGATGTTCATTTTTATTTTTTTCGGTACATATTTTTCAACAATTTTCTTCAGTATTTTGTACAGTATATCCGTATTTACCTGTATATTATCACTTACTAATAAATTTTTCCAATCTTTGTTCAATTCTTCATTTATTTCTGACCATTTTATATTTTTACCATAAAAATTATATTTTCCTTATCCTTCCTATCGTTTTGTGCTTTGTTTATCTCTGCTTTCAGTTGCTTGGGAATTGACTATTAATTCTATGGCATTGTGGTCTGAAATTCCCGTATTATGCACTATTATTTCTTTAACATAATTCACCTCATTCACAAATATTAAATCTAGGACATTGTCCTTTCTTGTTAGAATGTGGTTTATTTGTTGCATATTATGCTCTAATAGCATATCTTGAAGCTTTTCAAACAGTCTCTTATCTTTTGCGATGCTATTACTCTTTTTTATATGCATATATACAAGCACTTTCTTCTATCAGTTCTTTCCAATCCATGAAAGGAAAGTTAAAATCTCCGGATAGGAGTATATTCCAGTCTATGGTTTCTATGTACTGTAGGCTATATCATCTATTTTTTTCTATTATTATGCTAAACTCCATAGTATTTGGGGGTCAGTAAACTATAATATTCACTAAGTTTTCCTTATTCAAATTCT
The DNA here is from genome assembly GCF_036898095.1 of Palaemon carinicauda. Classification (NCBI taxonomy): domain Eukaryota; kingdom Metazoa; phylum Arthropoda; class Malacostraca; order Decapoda; family Palaemonidae; genus Palaemon; species Palaemon carinicauda. The sequence goes on along the minus strand of NC_090730.1, from coordinate 74,939,506 downwards.
ACCGCAATCAATTCACATTCTGTATTGCTGTATTTCTCACAGACTTTTGCTTGATTTATGTCTCTTCCATATATTGCGGTTCCCCCTTGATTCCTGTTTGTTCTGCCTGATCTATATTTTTGGAAACACTCTATCTGGTCATCACTTTCAGTCTCTTAGGAATACCAGGTTTCACTTATATTAATATCCCTATTTTTTTCAATTTGGTTAGTTCTTCTAAGAACTCTATTTTCCTCGTGACTAAACCCTGTGCATTTACTCGTGACTAAACTCTGTGCATTTAACACTATGATGGTTTGTATTTCATCCCCATTATCTAATATTGGTGATAATAAGGATACTCCCATGTTTCCTTCCTGTTCTGATATGATGTTCTTTTCTTCATTTCCAGGAATACTGCCCTTGAAAATTCCAACTTTTCTATTATATATGCTATTTCGCCATCATATTTATTGTTGTGTGTATACCTGCAATTATCCCCATATCTGCACTAACCCCTGGCATTATAGTTGCATTCTTTGTAGTTTGTCCCTAATTGTGCATATTTGGGTTGAAAGGCATCATATCTTGGGGCCTTTTGTGCATAGCGCGGTATATACTCAGCTTCTTTTTTTTTTTTTGGTTTCTTTGTTTGTTTTGTTTTTGCTTTCATTTTTCTTATCTGTTTGCTTTTGAATTTTCTAACTTTCAATCATGGTTGTATGATGCATATTTCGAAAGTTTTTTGTGAATTTACATCCCTTTCCTTCTTTCAGGTTTTTGCATATTTTTGGATGAAGATCTTTGCATTCGTCTCCATATCCGTCTAAATATGCACATTTACCATATATTTCATAATCATGCCATATCTTTGAATGCTTATAGTAGCATCTTTCGCCAAATGTGCTGTTCCCTGTTTTCTGTAAATTACAGACTATTTCTTTCTTTTTTTTTTTTTTTTTTTGTTCTTCCCTAAACGTATGTAGGTCTGGGTAGAGTCTCTTGGGTCTATTATTTGTTTTCATCTACTTATTTATTTCTTCGTAAGTATGTTGCTGAATGGCATCATATGTTGTATCAATGAGTTCCTCTGCATCCTTACACATATCCTGCTAATTTTTCTTTTTGTCTTTCTTTTTTTTCTTTCTCTTATTCATCTTCAACTATTTGCAGATTCAATCTCAAGTCAATTATATTTTCTATCCAGACTAAGCATGTCGAGCAGAATACCTTTGTGTCTTTAGTGTTTATTTTTTGTTGCACTTCAGCGCAAGTGAGTGTGTTGATGCATGACATGCATCGCATTTCCTTAATGATTGTTGCGGATTAAGAATACTGTACCACATCTTTCATGTATTGCACCATTTTGGCTTTCTTTTTCCCAATGCATCAATGCATATTGGACTTTCTATTGTTCTTGAATGGAATGTGCTGATTGATGTAAACTTTCTTTATAAGTCTCCTTATCACCTGGATCTTCTTTGGAATTTCTTCTATTATTTTGATGATGTTTTCCACAGACTTGCCCCAGTTTAGATCATATTTTTTCAATATGTTTGAGAATATTTTTCCGTCACACTGGTTGGAGCTATTTGTGATCTCTGTTATAAGTAGATCTAGTGCTTGTTGTGCCAACTCATGGAATTTACTCTTGATCTTGCTGATTTCAGCAATATTCCTCCATTCCTTGTTTATGTTAGAGGCTGCCATCTTGTTCAGACTTTTAGCATTTCACAAGATAACAATCATTTGCCGACGTATTATCCCACTCTTCTGACCTCAAACTAATCACCGGCTATTCACAAAAACTTTTAGCTATATTGCACACGATAGGCTTTTGGTATTCGGGTTAAATCATCTGATTTTCTTGGATCACAAAATGGGACTCACTAGCATACAGTAACACTTTAACGAGAGAGAGAGAGAGAGAGAGAGAGAGAGAGAGAGAGAGAGAGAGAGAGAGAGAGAGAGAGAGAGAGAGTTTACCTCTAAAATTAAATGAACTGTTATATGCTTCAATGACATCATCGGATTTGGATCCATCGGTAAAGATAAAAGCCGACTTTCTTTGTTCTTCAACATTTTCCCTGAAAACATAAGAGGCTTCTAGGTCAGTCATATTAATTTTGATGACAATAATATATTTACAAAAAGATATCTATAGTGACTTCCACGGAGGGTTTGGTGATATCCTAAATGATGACCCATTGACAAAACAGGAAAATAAAGTTTATAATAAGCGGGGAAAATAAGTTAGTTAACCGCAAATACTAGACCAGATTTGTCAATAACTGCATTACTAGTGTCAATCAAGAATAATGAAGCAAAGATAAAAGTTCTTGAGCGGGAAAATCAAATAAAGTTGTGTTCTCCAGAGTAGGCAATAAAATGGATCATGTTATTTTTGGTCGAAGGGACGCATCCTATAAGACTAATGATAAAAGTATAGGAGGAAATTTTATTTTCTTGGGATCAAAGAATATGTATGATTCTGTGCCTGTCTTTTGGAAATGGAAGGCAATACAAAAGGTTAGTCATTCTACAAAGGCAGCTGAAACTAGGAATTTGTCTAAATTAGTCCATGATTCGGTATTCTTTGCTGCACAGCTTGGGCAATTGCTCTTTGTAAAAGCTATTAAAGATTCAGTGACTTCCTGTCAGATAGTTCAATGATTCTAGGCCCTTGTTGGAATTATTTGGTAGCACAAGGCTCGTGGAAGAGCGATTGCTTCGTAGTATAATAACAGATTTGAAGGAAATGTTGAAAGATACTTCTGTTAAATCTTATAGCTGGCTTGAAACAAAAGAGATGATAGCAGCTATTTTGACAAAGGAAGGTAAAGGTAACCCAGAGGTGCATGATATCTTTATTGAGAATAAATTTTATCATAGTAGAAATGAGAAGAATCTGGTGTTAAATATCAATAGTGAAATTCGTATGAGAAACATTATGTGACTGAATATAAATTGTTCAAAATTTCCTCAGATTAAAATGTGAATAGTTAATTTTAAACCCGCATGGTTCACGCCTTAAATGAGTATGCTATATATAAGTCCATGAGTTTTATGTTGAAGAGATTCTATTTGCTACTCAAGAATTTTGTATACTCTCGCTTATTTTAATCTAGATATGTTCCATTTTAAAAATACTTATTAGTGATATTTAAATCATTTTGGAAGTCAGTGTATTAAGTCATGATTTTGAAAAGTTAACTTTTTATTATATTATTTTTTGCTCTTAATTCATACTTTGCTTTACCTTTTGTAAAATCCAAACAAACAGAAAGTAGGAAACAGGATACATATACGTTTCCCACCAAAATGTACTTTAAAATATAATTGATACTTTATCCCTGTATCTTTGTTTTGTAATTGGACTGTTATATTAAGTTGTCAACCATCAGTTATGCTTACCGATCTGGTGTGAAGGTCTAGTCAGTTGCTAATAAACCTTTAAACAGATAACATCTCTTAAACACCTGCTTATCATCATGTTTTGAATAAATTTTTTTGTCAGTAAAACTTCTACCCTTTCGAAACCCTGCTCGTTCTTATCTCAGCTTTTCATTAATCTTTCTCTCTAGTCTCTTTAGAATGAGCATACTATATATTTTCATGCCAACTGACGAGAGTGAAGGGCCTCTGTAATTATTGCAATCAGTCATATCTCCCTTTTCTCGTCATTTTCACCAACACTCCTAGTTCCCATTAATCAGGTTTTACCTCTTCATGCCACATTTTAAAAATAATCTTGCAAGTATTCTTTGAGACACTTCATGTTTGGCCAAAATCATCTCAGCAGTAATGCTATCGTATCTAGGGGCTTTCCATCTCTTAAGTGTTTTAATGATAGCTTCGACTTCAAACACACTCAAATCATTCATTGTCTTCATCAGCTTCAAGTTTTCAATCAAATTATTCCCTTCTTATCTCCTATTCATGACCTCAATAAAGTGTTACATCCATTGTTGCCTTCCTTCACCTTGTTTTGGTATAACAGACCCATCTCCTTTTTTGATGGATATTTGCTTCTTGTGTTTTGCCTCTATAGAGAATTCATTAATATTCTCTGAGAAATACTTATACCATAGCCACTCCCTTAATTCATAGCTTTGTTGGCCTTAACTGCTTTCCTGTCTAAATATTCTTTCCAGTCATTCCTGGTTTTTCTTTTAACTTCACTATCAATACTAGAATGCTTAACACGATCTACCTTGAAATTTTCATTACCTTTTTTGAAACTTTCAATAATCAATTGTTGCCTTTGTTGTTTTTTTTAGTTTCCTGCTTTTCGTCTCTCAAAGTCTCTAGAACTGCAAAACGATTTATAAATTAAATTGCAAAGGTTTGTCTCTGCTCATCTTCTAGAAGCTTAGTTACAGTATATAAAACATATGTATTCTATATACATTTATGTTGGGTACAATCAGTTTTAATTTTAGTATGGCAATGAGGAGTTGGTGATCACTAAAAGTATCTGCACCTTTTTAGCTTCTTACATTTCTCAGTCATCCTTTTCTCTTTATTAATGGCTATGTGGTGTATTTGATTTTTGTATTTGCAATATGGTGAAATCCATGTATATCTGTGGATTTCCTTGTGCTGGAATATAGCACCTCCAATAACACAACATAGTTTGTTGAATAAAATCTTATATAATGCGCAATCACAATATTTACATGTCTCTCTGTGATCTAATGTATTACGTTCTGTAGTTTTCCAAAGTATTCATCTCCCCTTCTTCATAGAAATCTGCTGCTTTTGCATAGCAAACTATATTAATCAAATTCCACTGCTTTGATTTGAAACTTGCAAGCAACAGTCTACTATATCTTTATCGAGTGGTTTCCTTTCCACTCCATGTTCAATAGCTTCTTTAAATTAAGGCGAGTCTCCTCAACCAAAGTTATTTATACTCCTTCTAAAGTTATCTTCATTATTAATAAACTCAATACATAATTGAGACAAGCATTCATTTTATCCCTTCATACTTCATCCATCAAACTTTCAAATTCATCAATAATTCTTTCGCAACTTTCGGGTTTATCTGTAGAAAAGAAAATAACCTTTTCATAATGTCATTGCACTTCTCAGCCTTAGTTTTCGCCATTTCTCAGCAAAAACCTCCAAAATAGTTTATACTGTCTTCTAAGTGCTGTTAGCCGTATGATCGATCACAACTGTAATCACATATTCCTTAACCCTCTCATTATCCCTATATTTTTTGTACTCACTATCTTTGTTATTACTGCTCCAATCCTCAATTTCAACTTCCAGTCTCTCAAAAGTTTGTCTAACCGAAATCGGTGGAAGCTTCGCTTTTGTAAACTGAGTTGTAGTTGGAAGAGATTTGATTTTTTAATTATTTTTCAGTAACTGTCAGAATATCATTTTGTTGTGTTAACAAATTTCTTAGGTCTGGCCCCGTGCTAACAGAATCAGCAGAGCCGTTGACTCTCTAATCACCAACACTAGAATTGTGTGTTTACTCTATGTGCATTATCAAATTCAATCTATTTTCCATATTCTCCTCGCACGCATCACAGTAAGTTTGAGATGTTCTCGTATCTATTGTGAACATTTTGTACTTGAAGCAGGTCAAATTCCTGAAATGGTCGATTAATTTTTATTTATTTTTTATTTTTTAATAAGTGATACATTTAATGGAAAAACACAGCTATGTTTTACGTACTAAGTTCTCTTGCAAAAGGTTATCAACTACGGGAATGACAAAAAATTCCGAAAGTAGGACTATGTTGCCATTCCATATTAACACTTCCAAAACCATTCAATTATCTTCATAGTCTACTCACAGCTATCCTATACAACAATGAACTCACATTACAATTATCATGTGTTTCTCCGTGAAAGTATCACCTTGGTAGGTTTTTCCACTACAGGAATTACCTGATGTGCTTCCAGCACCATTGTACAGATCCAAGTTTAGACCTATGTAGACAGAAACTACTTTCAATTCATCCAAACGAAGATCTCATTCTCTGTGCTCCCGTTCGGTAATCGTCCTCCATTCCTGAGTCCTCCTTCAGCCAGTATTTAATATCGGCAATGTTTTGGTATCATGCTTTATACTCAAATCAGACGAGGGAAATATAAAAAAGAATCTGCCCTGTTGACTTGAAAATCACCCCACCACGGTAGTAAAGGGGGAAGTCTACTCCTTTGTCATGATGCTGATGCCAATACGTTGCAGTATTCCACAGTAAACTCACTATAAACTTTTAGGTTATAGAAACCACAGTCTGTTTAGTATAAACTTTCCAGATACAAAGGCAATTCAGATCGGACGCTCTGCTACCAAATGATAAGCAGGTGTTTAAGAGACGTTAGCTGTTTAATGGTTCACTAGCAACTGACTAAACCTTCACAAAAGATCCGTAGGCAGAACTCATGGTTGATATCTTAAGATAACAATTCATTTACAAAACAGGGATATAAGGATAAAGCAACAATTATAACTTAAGAGTATATTTTAGTGGGACACGTATATGCATCACATAATATACAGAATGTGTAGAATATAGATATTTAATTTTGAGGGTATATGTGGGCTATGAGTAAGCCTTTGGTAGCGTGCACTGGCCAATTTTGTGGATAGTCTTGCGTTATTGAGATCTCATAAATCCATAAATTTGATTGTCTCTGCTCTTCATGAACATAGGAAGTGCAGAGTTAATGGTAATGGAGTCGTATCAAATGAATTTCCAGTTAACAGTGGAGTACTCTAAGGGAATGTGTTGTCATCTATGATGTTTATCCTCTTCGTGGATTTTGTTATGTACCTACAGTATGCTGATGATGCTGTTTTTATTAGCAAAATACAAAAGGACTGGCAAAGCTTGCTTACCAGGATTCATTAAATATCACATGAGATTGGGCGCCTGATAAATAGAGGATAGACAGAGGTGATGAGAAAAGAATATGAATGGAAGAAGAATTATCATTTGAAGAAGGAAGGATTAAAGGATTTAAATATTTAGGAACTATGATATCTAATACAGGGTCTTTAGAATTGGATTTTAATGGGACGAAAAAAAAAAAATCTCACAATGAGAAGGTTATGTAAAATTTGGAAATAATATCTCATGAAATTGAATTTAAAAATCAGCCTATATATAGGTTTAGTGAGATATGTGTTACGATGTGGACATGAGACGTGGTATGACAATGGAACTATCTCCAAAATATATAGTAGTTTTGAGAGCAGAGGCCTTAGAAGAATACCGGCAGTTAAATGTCAGAAAAAAATTAGAAGTTAAATTATAAGAGAGGCTACTCAATTGCCATATGTAGATGAATATGATTTGGGCATGCTCTTTGCACTCCCCAAGAGAGATTAGATCACCAAACTTTCAACTGAGCTCAACAAGGCACAAGAGGATTTGGAAGAACAAATAGGAGATGATGAATGAAGAAGTATTGATCAAAAAGCTCAAAATAGAGATGACTGGCGAAATCTAACTGAGGTCCTTTGTGTCAATAGGCAAGGTTGGAGATGCTATATATATATATATATATATATATATATATATATATATATATATATATATATATATATATATATATATATATATATATATATAGATATAGATAGATAGATAGATAGATAGATATGGATATATATAAATAAATATGAATATATATCACTAACAGTCGTGATTTTAATCAATATAAATATCAACCACACTGGCATTTAATACTGAATTTTATCTTGCGAATATATATCGACTGGACTTCATTTGGGGTAATAGATTCTTTTTGGGCAGATTCAAACTCGTGCCACTCAGTAGAAATCATGTCTGCGAGGACTCTACCATCTGAGCTATCAAGGGAAATAGAGGTTAATGGCAAGTCACAGTAAATATTCCTGTCGAATTCAGGAATCTGTTATTAGACTTAAAATAAACCCATCTCCATCATGCACGCTGAATAATGAGTTTGCAACATATGGTTATTTAAGATGAATAGATATCACTAGCATTCGTTATTTAAACATTGTAAATATCAACCACAATGGCATTTAATACCGAATTCTTTTTTGGAATATACATCCACTGGAATTATTTTACAATAATAGCTTCTGGCTGGACAGAGATTCAAACTCATGCGACTCAGCCGGTATTCAAGATGAAGTGTCTAAGAATGTTTTTCTTCTTTTTTCCTACCGTTATGCATACGTTAAGGGGACGGCTGCCTGGTGCACCATTGCCAATGCCTTTTATTAAAGGCATTCCCTTCCAACAAACCTTTTCTCTCCGTATCATCTTTCCTCTTATCTCGTCATCTAATTATATGCCTCCCTCTCAATCCCCCCCATCCCAATCAGGTTACTCCTAAGCCCTCCTCACTCTTTCCTCACATTTGATCCTTAACACGTGCCACACCATCTCAGTCGTGACATTCTTATCATTTCTGTAATCTTTACTATGACTGCCATTCTTATCATTCTATCACTTTCCAATCTCTCAAGCATTGATATTCTTATAATTCATCTCAGCATTTCCATCTCTGCCAAGGGCGTGGGAGCGTTTTCCTATCTGGGGGGGGGGGGGGGGGGGGGCTAAAGTTCGAAATGACACTGAAGGCGGAGCCGCAGGCGGGAAGTCATAGGGGAGGAGGGGTGGTGTCTGGGGGTCTCCAACGGAAAATCTTTATGAATAAACACCCTCAGATGCGACTTCCTGGCATCTGACAGCATATTGTATCAAAAACAAAATCATATTTTTGGAAGATTTTTATGTGACCAATTCCAATTTTTACACAATAACAATCATAAAATACCAATAGGCCTATATATATATATATATATATATATATATATATATATATATATATATATATATATATATACCGATAGGCCTACTTGGTGAATTTACCCAAAATATATTGACGATGTTAGTTATATGTTATATATATACACACACACACACACACACACACACACACACATATATATATATATATATATGTATATATA
>NC_090730.1:74883032-74925532 GCF_036898095.1 Palaemon carinicauda | reverse complement strand
TGCTGCTACAGGTCCTGTTGCCGGGGTACTGCCGGCCAGGCCGGCACAGATAGTGCTGACTCAGTTGGCAGCACGCCAACTGTACTGGTACTGCTGGACTTGCCGGGCAGCAGTGTATCGGCGGTACCTTGTCGGCAATAGTACTGTAGCTGCATGGAAGCCTTAATGGTACAGTCCCCCCTTCTATTAGAACCTTCTTTCTGGAAAAAGCCAGTCAAATTAGACGTTTACATCCTTTATTACTGTATGCATTCACAGTAAGGAGTAGCCTTTTTTCCATGCTATCTCTCTCTCTCTAGCTTGCTTGCTGGGTATGCCGGCAAGACCTAGCTATTCCGGCTACATGCCGGCTGAACTACTGTATATTTTATACAGGTAGCCAGTATATCTGCATTATAGAATATACTGCAGATAGAAAACTACTATATAGTTTATACTAGTAGTTATTTCCAATATATTTTGGATATCCAACACAGGCATTTGCTGAGCCCAATCCTGTATTGAATGAATATGATTTCTTCAATATCCTGATTAGAAATCAGTATTAGGACTACCCTACAATATTAAACACTTCAAGGCAGGAGTAATACACTCCTAACCCTTAAAGGGTGGAGCCTTTTTCCTTGAGTCTCACTGATCAGGAAACTCTATATTTTAATATAGTAGGAAGACTATAGCAAATAGGCTGAGTGGGATATACAAATATATGTCTTTATTTTCCAGCTGGCTTCATGCTGGATGGACCATACTGTCATGTGCTACTATGAAGGCAGCATAATGACTAGACTACAATACATGATGTACAGTAGCCAATAAATTGCAATATAGACTTACTGCAATTAGAAAACTACAGTACCATGATACAGTAGTATTTTCTGACATACCTTAGAAACCCTTGTACGAGCATTCTGCTGGTACCGTTTATGTATTGAATGAATAGTTTTCTTCAATATTATGATCGAGAATCAGTCATCCTGACCCCAGAGTATTAACATTATTTTTGGATAGTGATTTGATACTTCCTTACCCCTAGGGGTAAGAGTCCTTCTACTTGGAGTTACTTTATAGAGAAATCTCCATGTAGTTAATACTGACGGGAGGCAACAGCATTTGCTCACAGGGGTACACAAGTATTTATCTCCTACTATCCCTTTATAGCTTACTATCCTAAGCTACTCTATTGTAAAGGACATTTGCATGTTGATTGTCAAGGAGATAATCCATTGTATACTCATTTGGTTTTCCTTTCTTTACAGGAAGAACCCCAGATACCTTGTGCTGCTGTCCTTTGCAAGGCCAAGAGTAAGTATTTTTACGGTCATAATACTTGCAGGTTTCATGCCCCCTGCAATATTATTTCCGGATCCCTACATTACTGGAACCCACAGGTTTGCAATATACGTCGGACATTAATGTCCGAAGGTTTTGAAAATCCCAAGTCTACAGAGACTAGGGATAGAGCTCAATATAAATTACGCAACTGGGTAAGAGGCTTTCAAAAGATCTCTCCAGGACCTTTCCTACCTAATGATGGGATGCGTAAGCTACTATTTCTGGAAGTAAGTGAGGAAACAGTAGTGCCTCAGGAGCTAACTACACCCCCTGACGGCCAGGAAACCTATGGGATTAAGGGCAAGAAATACCCCAAGGTAGAAGAGGAAAATGTTGCGTCGGAATTTCCTCCACCTGTGCCGGCTTTAGAGCCATCGATGTCGACATCTTCGTCTTCTACCCCTAATTTGGATAATGTGGTACAATTATGTATCCAACTGAAGAATCAAATAGAGAGCTTTCGTAGACAAAACAAAAAGCAGGAAGTAAAACACAAGATAGATCCTCGTAAAGTTTCTCCTGTCGCTTCCCAGGGGTCAGTGAAACGACCCATGAATCAAGACCTACCAACATGCTCAATAACCAATCCCTGGAGGTTCGCGGAGCAGATGCCGATTTCAAATGCCAATCTGCATATTCGGAGAAAATAGGTGCTGTTCCTTTGGATAAAATTCAATTATGGCCAAGCTTTGATGCTTTCCTTAATTATTGGGTTCGATTGAAGTACGAACCAAAGTCAAAAATAGGAACGGAACCAAAGGAGGTCTTGATTCTCGACCATGATAAGGCACAGACTATCCTTTCAGGTAGTCTAAGAAAGGTGGGTTAATCAGAGTCGAAGGTGCCCTCACTGAGTAACGGACACCCTTCCTTTCTTGCTCCTACTTCACTCTCATTCCCCTTTATGGGGAAGGCATTTACTTCTGTTGCCAAAGAGGTAAAGGCGGGTAAGCCATGTCCCACACTCGATGAGTGCAAGCCTTTTTCACCAGCTTTTCCCGGAAAGGAAAAGGATTGGAAGGAAGTCCATTTGACATTTTCAGTAGGAAGATTAGACAAGGACGTTGCAAGTCAACAATTCAAGGTATGTCTCCCTAAATTGTCTGAGTTGCTCTTGTCTAATGAACAGGAGTCAAAGGAGAGACTTGCGACATCCCTTTCTCTACAAAACTACGTGGTGTTGTGTTCAACCTACGAGAGTACCCCAAACATGCTCATGGTCATTGCCAAAATGCATATGGCTATCTTGGTGAAGGACCTTTACGCCTTTATGAAGGCTAGGAGAGCATGTAGAGAGTTTGCGCTCGCTGATGCAACAGTAAAACACGAAACAAGTAAGCTAATATCTTCCAACATCTGGGGTAAAGACCTCATCCCACACGAGGTCACTAAGGAAGTAATTAAGAACGCCACCATGGAGAACATAGGTCTTCTCCAAAAATGGGGCATTCCTTCAAAGAGAAAATCTTTTGTGGTTATGGGTCCCCAACCTAAAAAGAAGATTGGAAATGCTAGAAATATCCGGGCTGCTCAACAACATCCCACTATTCCAGTTACCACGGTGCTACAGGCAGTTGGTCAAAAGTCTAAGCCTACTGACTACTCGAAGCATAAAGACGCTTCGGCTAGGAGGAACTTTCCCTCAGGATCGCAGGACCTTCGATCCTTTGGTCCAAAGCCTATTCAAGATGAGCCATTGATGGGAAACAGAAATGTCCCTACAATCATTTCCCTACCTTCTCCTACAGTTCAAAACCCTCCTGGAGGAGTATACCTGAGAGCTATAGAGCAAACAGGTAGTAAGAAAACTTTAGCTCACCGAGTTCCAGGGAAGGCTGCTTCGTGTTCACGAGAAGGACTCAAGATATCAATGAGCCATTCTGAACTTGTCGCCACTCAACAAGTTCATAAAAAACAGCAAGTTCTGAATATTAATCCTTCTGAACATATGGACCTTGTCCCAATTAAGGGTGTTCGTAGTCTTGTCAGACCTGAAAGGTGTCCTTCGGAACCTTCCAGTCAACCCCCCCCCCCTTCCTCCTATCTAGAATTCATGCTACAGAGAGTAACATTCATCCTAAGGAAGATACGTGTCGGACTCACAGTTCTAAGTATCTTCAAAGGATTGACGAACTTAGTCATGTCAAATTCAAGCCTAGAAATAGTTCAGGTATTAATATACCTGATCAAGAGGCTGGAGTGGGCAACACCCGAAGTGTCCGGCCAATGGGCATTCAAGAGATGAACCGGTTCCTGGGACATCACGGATGCAAGATAGACTTCTAGAAGTCTCGACTTTCTCCAGCTCAGGGGTTTCGATGTTTAAAACCCATCGAAGCCCTCAGTCACATCAACTCTCCTCTCTTTTGGAAATATAAAAGGAGCTCGTGAGGTCTGTCAAGAGACTCAGGTATTCTGTCAGAATACCAAAACGCCAACAGGAAAAAGTGCTAAGCTTTCCCCAGTTCGCTATAGTGACAGACCTGGTGCTAAGGGCACACCGGAAAGATGCGTTAAGAGCTTGGAGAAAACACGCATCAAACACTTGAAGAGATGAAAAAAAAGACTCTTTAATCGCTTCTCTAACAGAAATTAGAGCACGAAAGTCCCATGACTCTGCTGGTCCTTTTATGGGTGGGGAAGCCCCCTCCACACACATCAGGCTCCCTACGACTGATCTGGGACACCAAAGCGATAGTAAGACGTCATATTCGAACGTCTCATTCAGTCTTGGTGAAGTTACCCATCCCTCTCTTAAAGGGACGGCACCTACCAGCAGTTCATTTACAACTGATCCACGATGTGACGGTGGATACTCCATTTCGATACAAACCGATACAGTTGGAATGGTCCATGGGCACAGACATATTCCCTCCCAGATGGGAACAAGTCCCAGAACTGCAATTCGACCTCTTCATCACGAGCGTCTTCAAGAAACTACCTCGCTATGTAGCCCCATACGAGGATCCTCTAGTGAGGCTGATACACTAGATGAGGCTGGTCCTAGCTCTGACCCTAGGTATATTTCCGAAGATTCAGAAATTAGCTGCCTTCGTTTTATCACAGAGAACCCAAACCCTTCATTTCATGATTTTCTCGCTCTAGCGGTTAGAAAAAGGTTTGGGATATCAAAAGGCAATATAGAATTCTTAGAAGAATACATGGCCAAGTCAACTAGAAGACAATATGAGTCTTCCTGGAAAAAGTGGGTTGCGTTTGTCAAAGCAAAAGGACCGAAAGAAATTTCAATGAACTTCTGTCTGTCCTTCTTTGTCCACCTTCATAGCCAAGGTCTGGCAGCCAATACGATAAATATGTGCAAGTCAGCCTTGACTAGGCCTCTCCTATATGCCTTTCAAGTGGATCTGGCGAAAGAAATCTTTAATAAGATTCAGAAGGCATGTGCTAGGCTTAAGCCCGTGGTACCATCAAAGCCCAAATCTTGTTCTTTGGACAATGTCTTACATTACGCCTCATCTGTGAACAATGAAGATTGTTCTCTTAAGGATTTAACCCAAAAGGTTATTTTTCTGTTCGCTATCGCCTCCAGGGCTAGAGTTAGTGAAATAGTGGCCCTACCCAGAGATGAGGGTCACATTCAGTTCACGGAAGTGGGAGAACTGAATCTCTTTCCTGATCCATCCTTTCTTGCTAAAAACGAGCTACCCACTAAGAGGTGGGGTCCCTGGAGAATCTGCCTTCTGAAGGAAGATGCCTCTCTATGTCCTGTAGAGTGTCTAAAGGTCTATCTTCGTAGAACTTCAGACTTCAGGGGAGGACAGCTCTTTAAAGGATAAACTTCTGGATCAAATTTATCCCTAAAACAACTAAGGGCGAAGCTCACCTACTTTATTCGTAGAGCGGATCCGGACAGTACTCCCGCAGGTCATGATCCGAGAAAGATTGCTTCATCACTGAACTCCTTTCATTATATGGACTTTGAGTGCCTTCGTTCATACACTGGATGGAAATAATCCAGAGTGTTTTACAAATACTATGCAAAACAAGTGCATGAACTGAAACTCTTCGTAGTGGCGGCAGGTAGTGTATAAAAACCTGCCCCATAATTACTGTAGTAAACAGATTTTGGTTTGGGACCTCACATGTCCTTGCACATGTACCGGATGAGAATCGTCCAGTGTGTTCTACATACACTATGCTAGACAAATCCATGATCTGAAGCAATATGTGGTGACGCCAGGTAGAATATTTAACCTGCCGTCTAATTCTATGATGAACAGCTAATTGACTGGGACTGTCAATTAAAGGGAGAAGAGGTCACCCTTCTTATGTGTGACTTCTTTTAATTAAGTGTTACCATGATAACACTGGCTCTATTCAAAATCCCAGGTTTGGAATTATACAGATAGTACTAGTGCCGGTGTACGAAGTACACAGTGCAGATAGAAGTAACCAGTACAGGAATTATGAAGAGAAATTGTTTTATAATTTTCTTCAGTCTGAGAGTGGCACTCATCATTTCTTCCTTCAAGAAGGAAATATAGTCTCTGTACTTGTTACAGGTATAATCCCATTGTCATACTATATTCGTTTTACTGAACATCTTTTAGTCATTTATCAGTAATAAATGTCTATTAAAATGCAGTGCGTCCACCTTCGCCAGACAATTGTATGTATACATGCCAGAGTTCTTCAACTTACCAAAGTAAGTATCCTTCATATATTTGTATGCATCAAATAATAGATATAAGAGACACTGATGTTATTTTAGCAAATATACAACTATGAGAGTATTTGTATATTCACTGTGTACTTAAGTTTGGTCATACTATTTATGTTAACCTCAAGATCCCTTTTCTACTGTCTAGAATGACTCTTCCCTGTAGGAGGCAGGAAGCACTAACATTAGTTATGATTAGTGATGGGGACGCATAACGGTAACATCCCTTGTCTCATGTGGTCCCCATGACCATAGAAAAGGTTGCTATAAGGTTAAGGCACTGATTAAAAATCCACAGATACACTAATGCTCTGGTATGCTTCCATCACGACGACATGGCTTGAGCCCAAAAAACGGATTTTGAGCGAAGCGAAAAATCTATTTTTGGGTGAGATGGCCATGTCGTCCTGATGGACCCACCCATCTCTTCTAAAAGAAAAGATCTTCACAGTATCCCCCCGGTGGTAATGTATTTGTAACACCATGCTCAATGCTACAAGGAATGTCCGCCGTAGTGGGAATGGCGCTGTTGTATTCCCAATAGTATTATGAGAGTGGGGAGAGCCTTTGGACGGCTCTCTTTTGCCACATCCTCCTCGAAGCCAAAACGCTGTTTGGGGTGCAGATTGCTATGGAGGCGTGTCAAGAAAGCGTCCGCTGATATTATGCGATATCCTTTGGAGAAATTTTAATGATATTTGTGCCAGGAGTTAGAATTCTGGATACCTAAAGGTAAAATTCTCTAGGAATATCACTGTAGTACATATATCCCTTAGGAAGCTACTTTAACCCTGGATAGATACGCTCCTCGGACACCCCTTTAAGGGTATACTCGGACGCGAACGACCCCGACGCCAAAAAAAATTCTTGGAAAATCAGTTTTTGCAGTAACCTCTTTTTTTCTTTTGCCAAAAAAAACTTCAATGAATGCTTAAAACAACTGTAAAGATAAATACTACTCATCTGCAGAAAAACTATTTATTATAAATATTTTAAAAAATTAAGTAGAAAAAAAAGACCTGACATAAAAATTCATAAAAAAAAAGTTTATACATATATACACAAATCCTTTTAGGAATTGATTCTTGAATGTTTAGGACACATCTTGATGTATTTTGGATGAAGTCAGACCCATGGAGGTGAAGATCTGAAATGAGAAAAAAAGGGTAACTTTTTTTTACCAAAAAAATTTGTCCAAATTTCATGAATTTTTTTGGGTACCCAAATGAAATAGGAAGTGGCTAATTTTTTTAGGGAATAAACATATGTTATCCTAAAATAGAAATATGTAAAAAAATCTTCATTATTTTGTAAATCACATTTATATCAGGGGCCATATCTAAAGGTAATTTTTTGAGTACTTAGAAATTTCGTAAAAAAATACATATATTTAATATATAATATGATATTTATGCAGGTAAAAATATACCAAAATATCACAAATTCTATAGGGAACAAGAATATATATAGATAGGGCAACTTACGCTTCGGATATGTCCACAAAATGCCCGCCAACCACACTGACTCAGACTCCCTAATCTGCCACTTGAAATGTAGGAAGGGTATGTCAATTTCAAGGTGTTATTTACTAATCTAATTATTATTGGATATGCATAAAAATTGTATGGTGGATTGCTGGATAATTGTCGATTATTGTACGACTATAAAATTAAAATTCTGACCCCAAAAAATTTTTTTGAAGGGAAATAAAATCGAAAAAAAAATGTAAAATATATTATTTTAGCTAAAAAAATTGATGATATTCAATCAAAAAAGAAGTAAACAAAATTTTCCGACAAATAAACATCTAGAGGAATCATTACTCTGTGATAGTTCCTTAGTACGTAGTAATTTTGAAAGAATTGGGAAAAAACGAAAAAATGGCAATCACCGGAAAATCGAACACATACCTATATATACGCCATATCTGGCTAAAAAAAAGATAGGCATGGGTAGCCAGATCATCTAGAAACACTTTCCAACACTATAAAAATATAAGTTTTGCGACACTACTTGCCAATTCCTTACGGTAACATGACTAGGCAAAAAAATGCAAAACAAATAAAAAGGTTCACTCGCGGAAAAATGGCTTACATTCTAATATACGGCATTTCAGAAAAAAAAAAATTCAGCCACGTACTAGGCAAACCATCAAGGCACATTTTCCGACAAATAAACATCTAAATGAATCATTACTCTGTGATAGTTCCTTAGTACGTAGTAATTTTGAAAGAAATGGGAAAAAACGAAAAAATGGCAATCACAGGAAAATCGAACACATACCTATATATACGCCATATCTGGCTAAAAAAAAAAGATAGGCATGGGTAGCCAGATCATCTAGAAACACTTTCCAACACTATAAAATTATAAGTTTTGCAACACTACTTGCCAATTCCTTACGGTAACATGACTAAGCAAAAAAATGCAAAACAAATAAAAAGGGGCACTCGTGGAAAAATGGCCATTCTAATATACGACATTTCAGAAAAAAAAATATTTCAGCCACGTGCTAGGCAAACCATCAAGGCACATTTTCCGACAAATAAACATATACATGAATCATTACTCTGTGATAGTTCCTTGGTACGTAGTAATTTTGAAAGAAATGGGAAAAAACGAAAAAATGGCAATCACAGGAAAATCGAACACATACTTATATATACGCCATATCTGGCTAAAAAAAAAATAGGCATGGGTAGCCAGATCATCTAGAAACACTTTCCAACACTATAAAAATATAAGTTTTGCGACACTACTTTCCAATTCCTTACGGTAACATGACTAAGCAAAAAAATGCAAAACAAATAAAAAGGGGCACTCGCGGAAAAATGCCCAACATTCTAATATACGGCATCTCAGATAAAAAAAAAAGACATGCACGTGTTAGCCCAACCATCAAGGCACACTTTCTAACACATAAACATGAAAAAAAAATCAATAATATGCGGCAATTCCTTACTACGTAGTAAATTTTTACAAATATTGAAAAAATACAGAAATTGGCAACCGCAGTTAAATACCCAATATACCAATAACTACGTCGTATCTGACAAAAACAAAATCACGCATGGGTAGCCAGATCATCTAGACACACTTTCCAACACTAAAAAAGCAAAAGTTTTACGACACTATTTGGCAATATCTTACGGAAAAATGACTTGGCAAAAAAATGAAAAAAAATTAAAAAGGGGCACTCGCGGTAAAATGCCCGACATTCTAATATACGGCATCTCAGATAAAAAAAAGACATGCACGTGTTAGCCCAACCATCAAGGCACACTTTCTAACACATAAACATGAAAAAAAAAAATGAATAATATACGGCAATTCCTTACTACGTAGTAATTTTTACAAATATTGAAAAAAAAAACAGAAATTGGTAACCGCAGTTAAATACCCAATATACCAATAACTACGTCGTATCTGACAAAAACAAAGTCACGCATGGGTAGCCAGATCATCTAGACACACTTTCCAACACTAAACAAGCAAAAGTTTTACGACACTATTTGGCAATATCTTACGGAAAAATGACTTGGCAAAAAAATGAAAAAAAATGAAAAAGGGGCACTCTCGGTAAAATGGTCCTCGTGGTGATGAACGACATTTTAACTAAAAAAAAAATCATGCACATGGTAGCCAAACAATCCACCAAGACTTTCCACAACTGATAACCTATACAAGTTGCACCATTCTACGACAATTTCATAATACGTAATAACTTTGATAATTATGCAAATTACCTCAGAAGGGTAAACTCGGTCGCGGTCGACCCCGACGCGTCTCAGAAATCGGGGAAGGAGTACAGCTACAGCAATGCACATCTGGACACTACTAGAGCGTGTAGGGGAGACACCTCCTGCAGGTCGATCACCCACAAATTCAGTCACGGGGGTGAGTCACGTGAGAAAAACCTGTTTTTTTTTTGACGCTCGGGGTCGCGAACGACCCATCGTACCTATCCAGGGTTGGAACTTCCATCAGGACGACATGGCCATCTCACCCAAAAATAGATTTTTCGCTTTGCTCAAAATCCGTTTTTAGAAGTTTTATTCCAGCTGTGACAAAGTTGTGGAATGATCTGCCCAATCGCGTAGTTGAATCGGTAGAACTTCAATAGTCAAAATTTACAACAAATATTTTTATGTTGAATAATCTGACATAAGTCTTTTAATAGTTTAAATGTCTGCTTTCATGCTGTTACTGTTGTTGAAATATTTCAATTTATTTGTCCATTGTTTCCTATCATTTGTTTATTTCTTTATTTCTCTTCCTCACTGGAGAATTTTTCCCTATTGGAACCCTTGAGCCTCAGTTTAATAAGAAACTGGAGAATTAGGACAACATCAAACATTCTTAAATCTATTTCCATCACCAACAAATAACAACGTTTCAAATATCTCAGTGTTCATAATCATGTTCCTGGATAAAAGAAAGTGAAAGAATAATGAGCCAGCTATATATAAATATTTTCAACGAATAAAATCTATGTTAGAATGGGAAAAAGCATATTCAGGCCATTTTCATTGGAAAAATAGAAATTTCTTGATCAAGTTGTGGCTTTTTAAATTTTATAAAAACTCACTCCGCTATTCATATTTGATTTTCTTATGAGTCTCAGTATAGTATTGAAAAGGTATCGAAAGAGAACGAACACTAATAATCCATGTCGTAGTGATCTTGAATACTGGACTGCAAAGGTTTGGACAAGGGTCTGTCAATTTGGCTGCTAATTCCCTTGTGATCTTGCTAGAGAGAGAAAATGCCTTTTTTTCGTGGAGCCAATATAAGGTAATTTGCAATTTGGACAGTTGAACAAGTAAACTACCATAGAATCAAATATCTTTTGCAGCTTTTCTTTATGATTAACAAAATATCACTTCTCTTAGTATTCTTTCATAAGCATAAGCCCTTTTTAAATCAAGAAACGCACCGAAGAGCTTCTGGTTTCCCTCTAGCCTTTTTTCCTGTAATCACCTTAATATGAAGATGACATCCACAGTCTGTCTCCCTTAAGGATCCATGCAGCTGTTTCCCAATATTTGCAATCTTTCTCAATCTCACATCTAGTACCCTCTCAAAGACTTTTAAACCATGCTCTGTTGGTTTAATTCCCCTTTAGTTACCACATTCTATGATGTCACCTTTTTACTTAAATATAGATACCATTAGATTCTTCTCACAGTCTTTAGGGATTATTTCCTCTTCCCATATTGCTTGCAATAAATTCATCATCTATTCTTCCCTCTCTGTAGCTAGTATCTTGACCATTTCCATTTGAAACTTTGATGGACCTGGTTCTTTACCAATCTTCATTTTACGCAAGGCCCTTTCCGCTTTTGTAGTCCGTAATAATATTATTATTATTATTTTTATTATTATTATTATTATTATTATTATTATTATTATTATTATTATTATTATTATTATTATTATTATCATTACTTGCTTAGCTACAACCCTAGTTGGAAAAGTGTGTGTGTGTGTGTGTGTGTTTTGTAGGCAAATGGAAAAATCAAATGTAACCAAAGAGAAGGATCCAATGTAATACTGTCCGGCCAGTCAAAACACCCCATAAATCTCTAGCAGTATCTCCATTACTGGCCTCTCGAGCCTTTGTGAATATTCCACTGCTCTTCTCTCTCTTCGTTAGGCAATAGTTTCTCAAAATACTCTTCCAGTCTCTTAATATCATCATCCTTATGTAATATATTTCAATCTCTATCCCGGATGACTACCAGTTGCCCTAAATCCTGTCCCTACCTTTTTCAGAAATTTGAAATATTAAAGATATTCTTTTTTCCTTATTTGACCCGATCTTTCATTTGATTGCTCTACTGCTTTTCCAACAGTTATACCTACTTTCCCACTAGAATCTTTGTTCTCTTTTCTGTACGTTTCCTCTGCTTCCTGTGCATACCATAATTTGCAGGATTCCCTAAGGGGCTGGCCAGTATGCCAATGTATGGTGTTATAGGACGAAAAACAAAAAATTCTGAAAAAATTTACTGAGCTTCGTATGGCAATGGAGGCTGCATATACAAAATATTTAGTGAAGATTCCTCTTACTTTCATAGTTACAGGGTAATTAGTAAAAGTAACTAAATAACCAAAAACATTGTTCCCTAAAAGAAACTGCAATATTGCTTCTGTTATCGTGAATCTTGATAACTATCATATTTTGATATAAAGAAATTTGTGAGCAATGGCATCTACATTTATCCAATGAGTCACAAGATGCAGTATCACACAGTAATTATATCCCTCAGCCTTCAGTGCTAGCACAAACCTCAGAGAGAGTACACATTTGAATTTGAGATCTGATATTCCCTTGCTTTACTATATTTTTCTTGGTTTCAGCAAGAATTTCCTCATGTCTAAAAAGAAAAAAAAAATTTCAACATCTTGCTAACATAAGGAAGAATAACATTCGTTCCAATAAGAGTTCAGAAGTGGGTAATATCAGCATTATTAGTGGAGTTAGTGAAGGAGAAATATGATGAAGGAGCGACTATCTCGCCTAAAGAAGCAAGATATTGAGCAAAAGAAGGGATCTTCATTTATGATTGAACTCTGATAGATAATATTGTTTTGATTTATTAATATCCAAAGAGGAGCATAAAATTCATAATAATCATGATCTATTAATATTATATTTGTAAAAATACAAAGAACAACTTTGAACGCACGTATTTCAAAACTATGCTTAGTGACCTTTAAATTCTATCATCTCCCTTACTTGAGAATATGCTAAAGAGGAGAAGACAATTTCAACATCGCCATAACATAAGGAAGAGGAAAAATCGCTCTAATAAGAGTTCAGAAGTAGATAATATTGGTGATATTAGCAGAGTTAGCAAGAGAGAGAGAGAGAGAGAGAGAGAGAGGAGAGATTGTTGTGGATGAAGGAAGGACCAGGAGCCTAAAGAAATAAGATATTGAGCAAAGCGATCTTCATTTACGGTAAAATTATGATAAATAACATTGTTTTGCTTTATTATGTATGCAAAAACATATCATACATGCTCTCCAGAAGTTTCAGCAAATTATTTTTACAAATAATGAAGATAAAGCGGTCTTTAAATTATGATGTTATCTTTACTGTCCTGTCTGCATACCTAAGTTAGACAGAATCCTCTTTGCGTGTTATTTTTTGCATATATTTAGCAATTTTTTTCAATTATATTTTGAAATCTCGTACGTTCGGCAGAGATAGAAGGCATTGGTAGAGGGTAGGTGAATGCAACTATGATATACGAAACAGCCATAGTTTCCCAAGATGTATAGAAGTTACGTTGCATGTGTGTTTGTTAGCTTGCAGTTCATATGTACATTATGTTTTCACAACGTCCTCTTGAAATTTATAGCAAGGCTAATGTTACCTAAAGTGAAAGATAGAACAAAAAGTAAGCAGAGAGCAAAAAGAAAAAAAAAAAAAAGATAGGGAAACATGAAAAAGAGTAAAAAGCTTGGACATTCTAACAAAACTCTGGCAACAATGAGAGGCCAAGGGCAACTCATGACACCCTTATACCAAAAGTATTAGTAACCAGTGTTTAGTTACCTCGTTAAGAGAGCCCTCGTGTAGGAATAAACAATAGAAGTACAAAACGGATTTTGAGCGAAGTGAAAAATCTATTTTTGGGTGAAAGAGCCATGTCGTCCTGATGGAAGTTTCTTCATTAGTAGCTTCCTAAGTTATATGTGACTACAGTGATATATCCCAGAGAATTTACCGAAGGTACCCAGAATTCTAACTCCTGGTGCGAGTATTCCTTAAATTTCTCCAAGGGATATCGCGTAAGGACGTATCTTGACATATCTCATAGCTATTTACACCCCGAATAGCCTTTCACTTAGAGAGGGAAAGTGGCAAGAAAAATAGGTGAGTCGTTAAGAGGTAAACAATTCGACTCTCCTAATTTACTGTAAATAGTTCGGCCAACCGCCACCGCACGGCGCCACCAAACCATTCTCTGTAGCTTTGTAAGTATTATAGATACATTACCAAAGGGACGGAATAACATCCTTTTACCAAAGGAGGGTGGGTCCATCAAGACGACATGGCTCTTTCACCCAAAAATAGATTTTTCACTTCGCTCAAAATCCGTTTTTTGGGGCTTAGGCCATGTCGTGCCGATGGAGGTTTACCAGAGCATTAATGTATCTGTGGATTTAATAGTGCCGTTATCTCGAATTGACTATTTCCTAGTTGGTCATAAAGACCAAAGACACTTGATGTTACCGTAATACATCAACCAATTGAGCATATCATATGCCAGCTCTTCCTGCCCCCTACAGGGAGAAGTCTGTATCGACTCTAGGAAAAAACCCGAGAATTGTGAGATCAATGAACAATTAGCAAGCAGAAGTATATCGTGTCGTATATACGTGAAGTGTAGTTTGTACTAAAGTGCTGAATAGAGTACTGTACCTCCCAGGTCTGGATCAGGCAGACAAGTTTATGTTCACGTAGGAATCATAATACAGTAAACAAACATAGCAAAACCAAACTTACCTGTTTGCATGGTAAGGGAGACTTTGTCCCTCAAGGTCCATAAGAGGATCAAGGACGCTCTGAATATAATCTAATAATCTTAAGGCGAAAGAGACGCAAAGATTCCTTCTATAGTTTATTTACAATAAACACAGAAATTATGATTAAATGAAATATCTATGCTAAACATAGACATAACAAGCATAACAGTAATAACAAAATAAATAAGTTTCATCTGAAAGAGAAACATTGCCACTCCATGAAATTAGGAAATTTCATTATATGTGTTATTACTAAAAAACATTATGCATAAATATGCTGGTACTCATGTCAAAATATTATGCTTAAGGTCACTTAACTAGGTAAGACAGTTCATAATGTATCAACACTAAAATATCATGATATACCTAAGTCTATCATGCACACCCTTCACTAACAGTCCCAATTAGTGCACTGTCCTTCGCAGTAATCAAGCTGCAGGCTTTATTACACTGCCTGCAGCCACCACATAAAATTTGATTTCTTGTAATTGCTTCGCATAGTGCCTAAAAAAATATTCTGGAAGACTTCCAACCAGTATAAGCACGCAGGTTATCAAACGACATAGTCTGAAAGAAGTTTAGAGACGAGGCAACCTTTCTCGGATCATGACCTGCGGGTGTACTATCAGGATCCGCTCTGCGAGTAAAGTAAGTGATTTTCGCCCTTATCTGTTTCAAAGATAACGTCGAACCGTATGTGTCTCTCCTAAAAAGCTGACCTCCATTAAAGTCTGAAGTTCTACGAAGATAGACCTTTAGGCATTCCACTGGGCATAGGGATGCTTCTTCCTTCAGAGGGCAGATTCTCCAGGGACCCCATCTCTTAGTGGGTAGCTCATTCTTGGCGAGAAACGTCGGATCCGGAAAGAGATTCAGTTCTCCATTCGGTGTAAACTGAATGTGGCCATCATCCCTCGAGAGGGCCACTATTTCTCTAACTCTGGCTCCTGAGGCTAGTGCAAATAAAAATATCACTTTCCGAGTCAAGTCTTTCAGCGAGCAATCTTCATTGTTCAAGGTCGAGGCCAAATGAAGAACCTTATCCAAAGACCATGAAATAGGCTTTGGAGGGGCTGCAGGCTGAAGTTTTGCGCAGGCTTTCGGAATCTTGTTGAAGATTTCGCTGGAAAAGTCTTCTTGGAAGGCATATAGAATCGGTCTAGCTAAGGCAGATTTACACATCGTGATTGTATTAGCCGCTAATCCTTGTCCATGAGGATGGATGAAGAAGAACAAGCAGAAATCCGTAGAAAGCTCCTGAGGTTTCTTCGCCTTAACAAAGGCCACCCATTTCTTCCAGGAAGATTCTTATTGTCTTCTTGTTGACTTTGACTTGTATTCTTCTAAGAAATTAATACTGTCTGCAGAAATCCCGAACCTTTTCCTGACCACTAAGGTGAGAAAATCATAAGATGAAGGTTCTGGGTTTTCTCTGATGAAGCGTAGACAGTCGATTTCTGTACTAGCTGAGTCAGAACTGGTTCCGTCAACGGGATCAGCTTCAGACATAGTTTTGTTATCAATGGAAACCAGACACTGCCTGGCCACTTGTGGGCCACTATCGCTGCCCTCCCCCGAAAGGATCTCAATTTATCGAGGGTTTTCAACAATAGGCTGGTTGGTGGGAACGGGTAAATCCTGGACCATCTGTTCCAATCTAGGGACATTGAGTCCGTTGCTTCCGCTAGAGGATCCTCATACGGGGGAACGTACTGGGCCAACTTCTTGTTGTCGCTCGTTGCGAAGATATCTACTTGCAATCCTGGGACTTTGCTCAATATGAAGGAGAATGATCCTGCGTCTAGGGACCATTCGGACTCTATCGGGTTGAACCTGGATAGAGCGTCCGCCGTCACATTGCGGAATCCTTGAAAATGGACTGCATCTCGAACCTTGTCGATTTATGCATCTCATAACCACTAAGCTGTCTAAGACCAGACGAACGTGGATTGAGTGGCGAAGTTTCAGTCTCTTCAGGGAAAGAAACACTGCCATGGCTTCCAGATAGTTGATGTAGAAGGACTTGAAGAGAGGAGACCAAGTTCCCTGCACTTTCCGATGATGAGAATGACCCCCCCCCCCCATCCTTCCTTTGAGGCATCCGTGTTGACGGTGAATGCAGGAGGAGGTGGTTGAGGGGATACTTTTCTTCTTAAGTTCTTTGCTTCCGACCATGGCTTGAGAATTGATCGTAGATGATTTGGTAATGGTCTTTTTAGATCTCTTCGATCGTTGTAAGCGTATTTTCTCCAGATCCCTGATGCATCTTTTAGCTGTGCTCTCAAAGGTGGGTCCGTCAAAGAGACAAACTGGAGAGACCCTAATACTCTCTCCTGTTGTCTTCTTGATATCCTTCGAGATTGAAGAAGACTTATGACAGCCCTTGCTATCTCCTTTCTCTTTGCTTTTGGCATAGAGGGGCAATGTGACTGTAAGTCCCAGTGAATTCCCAGCCACTGGAACTTTTGAGCCGGAGACAGCCGAGACTTCTTCAGGTTTATCTTGAATCCTAGGTACTCTAGGAATTGGATCACTTTTCTGGAGGCTTGCACGCATTCTTCCTTGGATGCTGCCCACACCAGCCAGTCGTCCAGTTAGGCCATCACCTGAACGCCTTTCAGGCGTAGTTGTCGAATAACTGCGTTCGCAAGCTTTGTGAATATTCTCGGTGCAATTTTCAGACCGAAGGGCATAGCTCTGCAAATGTATTTTCTTTTCTGGAGCTTGAACCCTAGGTAGGGGGAAACCCGACGGTTGATTGGTATATGCCAGTGCGCATCCATCATGTCTATGGAGACTGTGTATGCCCTTTTGGGCAGAAGGGTTCTTATGTGCTGAAGCGTCAGCATTCTGAACTTGTAATTTACAATGAACTTGTTGAGTGGAGATAAGACCAGAATGACTCTGAGGTTTTCCGAATTCTTCTTCGGAACACAGAATAGCCTTCCTTGAAATTTGATGGACTTTACTTTCCGTATTACTTTCTTGTCTAGTAATTCCTGAACATATTCTTCCAAAACTGGGGTTGAGGGTTGGAAGAAATGAGGAAAGCTTGGTGGAGTTGAGTTCCAACCCAACCCCAGTCCCATCTTGATCAGGCTGTGGGCCCAAGGATCGAAGGTCCACCGATGCTGAAAGTGTAGAAGTCTCCCTCCTACCGGCAGCATCTCATTTTGAGTGCTGGTTGGTGGATTTACCTCCTTGGCCACGACCACCTTTGTTGCCTCTTCCTCTGAAGGGGCGTCTAGAGGAGCCCCGAAAGGAGCCTTGAGACTTTGGTTTAGAGGCAGCCGATTGCCTTTCATAAGCTGGGGTGAAGACTGGTGACTGTGACGCCAGTGTTTGGGGCACCAGTTGAAAGGTGGTGGTGGGTTGTGCCACCGTCTGGGACACCGTGGCCACGGGAAGCTGTTGGTGTCTTGACCGAGAGGGCAACCGAGGCCGCTTTGACTTGTTCTTCGGCCGGGGACCCCCTTCAGCGGAAGATTTTCTCTTCGAAGACAAGCCCCATTTGGAGAGGAGATTCCTGTTCTCCGAAGCAGCCTTATCTACGACCTACTTGACCACATCACTAGGAAAGAGGTCTTTTCCCCAGATATTAGAAGCTATCAGCTTCCTAGGTTCGTGTTTTACAGAAGCGGAAGCAAACACGAACTCCCTACAGGCCGTTCTGGCTCTGATAAAGTTTTAAAGGTCTTTAGTCACTGTAGCCAGGAGAGCCTTGGCGAAGACCATGTACATATCTGGAGTATCAGGAATGCTAGCCATCGTTTCTAGCCCTGTTTGTAGAGACATGGACGCAGCCAAGCATTGCTTAGTCTCGTGTTCTCTCTTCAGGAGAAACTTTGACAGCTTTGGGAGGTCCTCGTTGAACTGACGTCCAGCGATATCGGCCTCCAGCTTCCCGACTGAGAAGATAACATGAACGTCCTTCCAGTCTTTATCATCTGAAGGGAAAGCAAGGGAGAAAGGCTTTCTTTCTTCTAGCGTGGGACAGGGTTTTCCTGCCCTTACGGCCTTCAGGGCTGCTTTAAACCCTTTATCCATAAAGGGAAAAGCACGTTGAGGGTCAGCAATAAACGATGGATGTTTCTTGCTTAAGGCCAGCACCTTTGAGCTAGTGAATGCCCTCTCTTTTAATTTAGATGTAAGCATTGCTTGTGCCTTAGCGAGCTCAAGGACAATTACTTCCTTGGGCTCCGTCTCTTCTTTTGATGCCGGTTCAGTTCTGAGCCGGACATAACAATCCGGGTAGGACGCTATGCTGGGCCAGAACTCGATTTCCTCTACTGGTACGGTACCCAGTTTCTCCGAGAGGAAAATCTTGCCTGCTGACATAGGCCTATGCTCCGCATACCTCCACGGGTTAACGTCAGAGAACACAGGAAGGTCCCTAACATTTAGCTTCTTCGGGGTTAAACACGAAGAAACTAACTGCTCGATCTCCGACCGGAAAGTAGTTTCTTTCTCGGTAGACTTCTTCTGTAAGTCGTGTACCATGGAAATCAGGGATTAAAGAGTGTTCGTAATTGCCTCCAATTGAGGCGGTTGCGAAGAGGTTGGGGGTGCTGGTTCAGCCACAGCCACTGAAGAAACCGAAACCGCTTCAACGTTCTCCACATCGCTAGTAGGATGAACAACTGCCTCCTGTTCCAACTCTTCCACGAGGAGATTCTTCTCGGTCTCCTCGCAAACGACAGACATATTGTCGTCCAGGTGGATACTCTCCAAAGTATCCGCAATGTCAGGTTCTCTAGGCTTCTGAACCTGAATCTGCACCAAGGGGATTGGAGGTTTCGTCTGGGGGATGATGGAATCATCACGAGCTCCGGGGAAGAGACAGTCCCTCATCCTAACATTAGGAAGGTATGGGCCCGAAGTGTTCTTCTGAAAACCTCTTACCCATTTACGCAGCGTAGCCCTAGCTGCATCCCTAGACTCTGTAGACTTTTGTTCATCAAAAGCCTCTTTTACCAATTTCTCACACATGGTACATACCTCTGGGTCCCAGTACTTGAGAGCCCCTTTGATGATAGAACAGCGGGCGTGAGACCTACACACGCCATGTCCGTATAAGTCCTTGCTGCGGACCCTACAAAAGTTGTTCCTGCACTCGGGATGCTCCTCCTGTAAGGAAAAGAAAAGCAAATGAGTTTTCTGTGAAATCTTCAGATTTCAACATAACATAAGTTATTATATTTAGCTTGGATAGGGTAAGCTATAATGTAGGAAAGACACCTACATGTGTTTCCCTTTCAGCCATTTGCTATGACCTCCTCCTATATTGAACTAGGAAATTTATGAAAAATTAAATAACAGAGGAAATATCCAAGATATATAGTGTCTTCTTGACACATCCTCTTATAATGTTCAATATAGTGGATAATTTTGATGGACATAACCATTAATATAGAAGAGAATCATCTCTCTATGTGATGGTCTCACAAATGGGTGCTCAAGAACCACTTGCAGGTTGGAAAAAATACTAGGTTATCTGTCAGCAGCCTTACTAGCCGCAGACAGAAAAACTCATGCCAGG
Organism: Palaemon carinicauda; assembly: GCF_036898095.1. Classification (NCBI taxonomy): domain Eukaryota; kingdom Metazoa; phylum Arthropoda; class Malacostraca; order Decapoda; family Palaemonidae; genus Palaemon; species Palaemon carinicauda. The sequence continues at coordinate 74,905,439 of NC_090730.1, read as the reverse complement.
TGTACAGACGTCCACAGGAGCCTATGTAGAACCACGGCCATAAGGGTGTTGGTTCATTCAACACGAAAGAGATAGCGGGGAAGGGGTGAATAGTCCGTAAATAAAGTAATACCCTAGGGCATTACCTAACCTGAAGGATTCTGTCCTCATAGTAACCTCAAATAGGGAAAGTCAATTCCCCAGGTTGGGTTAGGCAATGAGAGAACATCCGAAAACGAACTCAAAGAGAACAGAATCTCGTACCAGGGATCAAAAAAGGGAAGAATCCTATCTTCCAGTTAAGAACCCCTAATACAAGACTGTCTCCTAGACCCATAAAGAGGAAATTATAAAACAATAACCTCTACAATATCTAGGGAGGCTAGCCTCCTGAATAGCAACTAGCCCTACTGGAATACCGACAAGCTAACTCAGTTGCTGGTATAAATCCAGATAGCCGGATGCCTAACACAGACTTACTCTGATGTCCCATCCCCAACTCCAAACTCAATGCTGACAAGCTACTCAATTGCCGGCTCAAAGAAAAGGAGAGAGAAACGAAACGCCCCAGAAAATTTACCCAACCACAGGTTAAAGTAAATTAACTGAGGATAGCCTAGGCTAATCAGAGGGAAAGAGAATTACTCTTAGATCTCATAGAGATAGTATTGACTTAAAGGGGTATATGAGATATCTATCTCCCCCAAAGACAATACAAGAGTAACGGGGACATATAAAGTAAACTAAAGCACTAAAGCTATTAAGCTAAAGAGCATAGAGAAACGTTCTACGTAACTCTAGTATACTAGTATGGCAGAGGAAAATAAACAGTAATATCTTAATTGCATAAAATATTGCCTGAGCTTCAATACAACTTTACCAGGAAGGTTATATCATGCATGAGGTGTGAAAGTGCCTAGGCTAGAAGCCTAGCACTCGAGAGGCTCTAATTAATAGCCAAATTCACGACAACAATGACATAATATAAAAATCCCTAGCTAAAATACTAAATAGCTATAGTTATTAAAGCAAATAAGCCGGGAATATCGTTCTTGCTAACTAAATGAACAAAAGAACGATCGCGTTCATAACGCCATTCGGCCAGCAACAGGTCTTGTTATAGTAATTACGATATCAATCAAAAAGCAAAACTTGCAAGAGCTTACATTTAAACAATTAAAAGATATTACTTAACTTTCCAGACGCTGTTGAAGCAGGGGAATCTATCACAGCGATGAAAAAGCTTCGAAAATAGCGAGATAACACAGGAAAAATACTGGCCACCAAAACTACAAACAAAAGAATGGTTTGGTGGCGCCGTGCGGTGGTTGTTGGCCGAACTATTTACAGTACATTAGGAGAGTCTAGTTGTTTACCTTTTAACGACTCTCCTATTTTTCTTGCCACTTTCCCTCTTGAAGTGAAAGGCTATTCGGGGTGTAAATAGCTATGAGATGTGTCAAGATACGTCCTTATGCGATATCCCTTGGAGAAATTTAAGGGATACTCGCTCCAAGAGTTAGAATTCTGGGTACCTTCGGTAAATTCTCTGGGATATATCACTGTAGTCACATATAACTTAGGAAGCTACTAATGAAGGAACTTGCATCAGCACGACATGGCCTAAGCCCAAAAAGTTATGTCATCATAATAAAAAAAAAAAAAAAAAAAAAAAATAATAGCAAATTTTTGGGAGCTCATAACTCCAAATCATACTTATTCACACTTAGGTAAATTTTCGTCGCTTACTTTTTGTTAGGTACAAAAATAAAGATATCTTTGAAAAGAGGAATAAAAATCACATCATTACAGTATGTGTAATAGAATTTTGATTTTCCTTTTTCTTTTTTTTCATGATCATTTTATGTCTAGACGAAGACAATTAGGAAAAAAATAATTAATTAGAAAATAAAGGAAAATCGAAAATTTGCCGTAAAGAATTATTTGATTAATAAAAAAGTTTCCATAGTATGATTTACAATACAATTGGCGTCACACTACAGGGAAAAATAAACCTAAACTTTTTATAGAAATCATAATTTTTGCTAAATTATCAAAATATATCTGATCAAATGACTTGAAATTTTTATAAGATGAAGGTATTATATATGTCTAAAACATATAGAAATTATGCATTTTGATTCATTAGAGAAAAGAAAGGTGGGCATAGCAGAGGGTCCCCATAATATTAAAAAAGGAACATAAAATTCATAATAATCACAATTTATTGAACGTCTGTATCTCAAAACTATACTTATTTTTCTTAAAATGTTATCTTCTCACTTGATTTTAAAGATGTAGCATTGAAATTAGGAATATAACTTAGAAAGACATTATGTTTTCATATAATTTTCTTAGTTTCTTTCCTAGAGTTATCGGATTTAATTTTTTACCATAATGAAAAAAAAAGTTGTATCTAGTAAAAAAATAGCTTTAAAAAAAAAACCTCTCCATTTCACTGGTGGACTACATCAGGTCTATATAGGGTAGTAATCCTGGGTCTTATCATTAAGTATCATGTGGGGAGATAGAATTTGAAAGACACTCCTTTTCAAGAAAAATCACCGTGGTGTCCTAAAACCGAAAGTAAGAGGCAAAGATCCTATGCAGTTTATAGATGTCCTAACTTAGAAAAATATTATAAAACTATAAATTAGAGCCCAGGTTTCAGTTTTCGTTTCATATTTTTCACCTTAGTTTTTTCCCCGAATCATAGGGTTTATTTTTTTACTATAATGAAAAAATTCATATCTAGCCAAAAAATTACTTTGAGAGAAAAAAAAATCTATATTTTATGAGAAGTCTACATCAGGTCTTCATTGAGTAGTAATCCAACGTCTTAATATAAAGTATCAAGGGGGGGGGGGAGATAGAATTTGATAAATACTCAATTTCAGAATAAATCATCCTGGCGTAGCAAAACTGAAGGTCAGAGGCAAAAATCCTATGCGGTTTGAAAATTACCTAACTCCCCTTATTAAGTTGTATGAATGTCAAAGTCTTGTCCTTAGAAAAGTGGTATTAACTTACCGAAACGTTATATGCCTTTGATTATCTTTTAATTGATTCTTGCCCCTCTCCCTCCTATCACCATTTTTCTGCTTTCTAAATACCATCAACGTTGGTTGTTCTCACCAATTCTTCCGTTTCCCCAATATATATTTCTTTCATACCTACCAAGATACTTTCTACTTTGTTACCCTATGCAATCTCTAAGTTCAGCCTTTCCAGGCCTCTCTCTAACCCTGGATAGGTACGGTCCTCGGACACCCCTTTAAGGGTATACTCGGACGCGAACGACCCCGACGCCAAAAAAAATTCTTGAAAAATCAGTTTTTGCAGTAACCTCCTTTTTTCTTTTGCCAAAAAAAACTTCAATGAATGCTTAAAACAACTGTAAAGATAAATACTACTCATCTGCAGAAAAACTATTTATTATAAATATTTTAAAAAATTAAGTAGAAAAAAAAAAAGACCTGACATAAAAATTCATAAAAAAAAAGTTTATACATATATACACAAATCCTTTTAGGAATTGATTCTTGAATGTTTAGGACACATCTTGATGTATTTTGGATGAAGTCAGACCCATGGAGGTGAAGATCTGAAATGAGAAAAAAAGGGTAACTTTTTTTGGCCAAAAAAAATTGTCCAAATTTCATGAATTTTTTTGGGTACCCAAATGAAATAGGAAGTGGCTAATTTTTTTAGGGAATAAACATATGTTATCCTAAAATAGAAATATGTAAAAAAATCTTCATTATTTTGTAAATTACATTTATATCAGGGGCCATATCTAAAGGTAATTTTTTGAGTACTTGGAAATTTCGTAAAAAAATACATATATTTAATATATAATATGATATTTATGCAGGTAAAAATATACCAAAATATCACAAATTCTATAGGGAACAAGAATATATATAGATAGGGCAGCTTACGCTTCGGATATGTCCACAAAATGGCCGCCAACCACACTGACTCAGACTCCCTAATCTGCCACTTGAAATGTAGGAAGGGTATGTCAATTCCAAGGTGTTATTTACTAATCTAATTATTATTTGATATGCATAAAAATTGTATGGTGGGTTGCTGGATAATTGTCGATTATTTTACGACTATAAAATTAAAATTCTGACCCAAAAAAATTTTTTTGAAGGGAAATAAAATCGAAAAAAAAAATGTAAAACAATATTTTAGCTAAAAAAATTTGATGATATTCAATCAAAAAAAAAGTAAACAAAATTTTCCGACAAATAAACATCTAGAGGAATCATTACTCTGTGATAGTTCCTTAGTACGTAGTAATTTTGAAAGAATTGGGAAAAAACGAAAAAATGGCAATCACCAGAAAATCGAACACATACCTATATATACGCCATATCTGGCTAAAAAAAAGATAGGCATGGGTAGCCAGATCATCTAGAAACACTTTCCAACACTATAAAAATATAAGTTTTGCGACACTACTTGCCAATTCCTTACGGTAACATGACTAAGCAAAAAAATGCAAAACAAATAAAAAGGGGCACTCGTGGAAAAATGGCCATTCTAATATACGGCATTTCAGAAAAAAAAAATTTCAGCCATGTGCTAGGCAAACCATCAAGGCATATTTTCCGACAAATAAACATATAAATGAAATATTACTCTGTGATAGTTCCTTAGTACGTAGTAATTTTGAAAGAAATGGGAAAAAACGAAAAAATGGCAATCACAGGAAAATCGAACACATACTTATATATACGCCATATCTGGCTAAAAAAAAAAATAGGCATGGGTAGCCAGATCATCTAGAAACACTTTCCAACACTATAAAAATGTAAGTTTTGCGACACTACTTGCCAATTCCTTACGGTAACATGACTAAGCAAAAAAATGCAAAACAAATAAGAAGGGGCACTCGCGGAAAAATGCCCAACATTCTAATATACGGCATCTCAGATAAAAAAAAAAGACATGCACGTGTTAGCCCAACCATCAAGGCACACTTTCTAACACATAAACATGAAAAAAAAATCAATAATATACGGCAATTCCTTACTACGTAGTAACTTTTTACAAATATTGAAAAAAAAACAGAAATTGGCAACCGCAGTTAAATACCCAATATACCAATAACTACGTCGTATCTGACAAAAACAAAATCACGCATGGGTAGCCAGATCATCTAGACACACTTTCCAACATTAAAAAAGCAAAAGTTTTACGACACTATTTCGCAATATCTTACGGAAAAATGACTTGGCAAAAAAATTAAAAAAAATTAAAAAGGGACACTCGCGGTAAAATGCCCGATATTCTAATATACGACATCTCAGATAAAAAAAAAGACATGCACGTGTTAGCCCAACCATCAAGGCACACTTTCTAACACATAAACATGAAAAAAAAATGAATAATATACGGCAATTCCTTACTACGTAGTAATTTTTACAAATATTGAAAAAAAACAGAAATTGGTAACCGCAGTTAAATACCCAATATACAAATAACTACGTCGTATCTGACAAAAACAAAGTCATGCATGGGTAGCCAGATCATCTAGACACACTTTCCAACACTAAACAAGCAAAAGTTTTACGACACTATTTGGCAATATCTTACGGAAAAATGACTTGGCAAAAAAATGAAAAAAAATGAAAAAGGGGCACTCGCGGTAAAATGGTCCTCGTGGTGATGAACGACATTTTAACTAAAAAAAAAAACATGCACATGGTAGCCAAACAATCCACCAAGACCTTCCACAACCAATAACCTATACAAGTTGCACCATTCTACGACAATTTCATAATACGTAATAACTTTGATAATTATGCAAACTACCTCAGAAGGGTAAACTCGGACGCGAACGACCCCGACGCGTCTCAGAAATCGGGGAAGGAGTACAGCTACAGCAATGCACATCTGGACACTACTAGAGCGTGTAGGGGAGACACCTCCTGCAGGTCGATCACCCACAAATTCAGTCACAGGGGTGAGTCACGTGAGAAAAACCTGTTTTTTTTTGACGCTCGGGGTCGCAAACGACCCACCGTACCTATCCAGGGCTAACACAATCCTCTTGAAATGCCCAGTCTTTTCTCATACTTTTCTCCAAAACCTTAATTCCAGAACGCCTCTTTCTCTTTTTTGGGATTTCTAACTCTCATTCTTAAATCCACCCCTATCAGTCTTAGCTGTTTAACATATTCTTCTGCCAAAATCACTATACAGTTCATCACATTTTTTGTTGTCTGCTTCTCCAACCAATATGTAATCTATTTGTCTTTCCACTGCTTCACTTTCATAGGTTTTATTATGCATATCTAGATTCTGAAACCAGGTGTTATACACGGCAATCCAAAACTCTGAGAAATCTCTAATATGTAATTGCCATCTACATTTCCAGTTCCAAATTTTTGGGCTTAGGCCATGTCGTGCTGATGGAAGTTCCTTCATTAGTAGCTTCCTTAGTATATGTGACTACAGTGATATATCCCAGAGAATTTACCGAAGGTATCCAGAATTCTAACTCCTGGAGCGAGTATCCCTTACATCTCTTCAAGGGATATCGCGTAAGGACGTAACTTGACACATCTTATAGCTATTTCCACCCCAAATAGCCTTCCACTTCGAGAGGAAAAGTGGCAAGAAAATAAGAGAGCCGTTCAAGAGGTAAAACTGTTCGACTCTCCTAAAGAAGTACTGTCAATAGTTCGGCCATCCACCGCATCACGGCGCCACCAAACCATTCTTTCGTTTGTAGCTTGGCTGACCAGTTTTCCCTGTGTTATCTCGCTATTTTCGAAGCTTTTCTGCTTGAATTATGGATTCCCCAGCTTCATCAGCTTCTGGAAAGTTAAGTAATATCTTTGAATTGTGTAAATATAAGCTCTTGCCATTTTGGCTTTTCGATTGATATCGTAATTAATGTAACAAGAGCTGTTGCCGGCCGGATGGCGTCATGACGCGATCGTTCTTTTGTTCATTTAGGTAGCAAGAACAATATTCCCGGCTTCTTTGCTTTAATAACTTTAGCTATTTAGTATTTTTGCTAGGGATTTTTATATTATGTCATTGTTGTCGTGAATTTGGCGATAATTTCGAGCCTCACGAGTACTAGGCTTCTAGCCTAGGCACTTTCACACCTCATGCATGATATAACCTTCCTGGTAAAGTTGTATTGAAGCTCAGGCAATATTTTATACAATTAAGATATTACTATTATCTTTTCCTCTTCCATTATAGTATACCAGAGTTACGTAGTACGTTTCTCTAAGCTCTTTGAGCTCGCTAAAGCACAGTCTTTGTTTTCCACAAAGCTAAAGGAGAGGGCATTCACTTGCTTAAAGGTGCCGGCATTAAGCAAGAAACATCCATCGTTTATTTGCTGACCCTCAACGTGCTTTTCCCTTTATGGACAAAGGGTTTAAAGAAGCTCTGAAGGCCGTGAGGGCAGGAAAGCCCTGCCCCATATTGGAAGAAAGCAAGCCTTTCTCCCTCGCTTTCCCTTCAGATAACAAGGAATGAAAGGACGTTCACCTTACCTTCTCAGTCGGGAAGCTGGAGGCTGATATCGCTGGACGTCAGTTTAACGAGGACCTCCCAAAGCTTTCAGAGTTTCTCTTGAAGAGAGAACATGAGACAAAGGAGCGTTTTGCAGCGTCCATGTCTTTACAAACGGGGCTAGGAACGATGGCTAACATCTCGGATTCTCCAGATATGTATATGGTCTTTGCCAAGGCGCACTTGGCTACGGTTACAAAAGACCTATACAACTTTATCAGAGCCAGGACGGCTTGTCGGGAGTTCGTGTTTGCTTTTGCCTCTGTGAAACACGAACCGAGGAAGCTGATAGCTTCTAATATCTGGGGAAAAGACCTCTTTCCTAGTGAGGTGGTGAAGGAGGTCGTCGACAAGGCTGCTTCGGAGAATAGGAATCTCCTCTCTAAATGGGGCTTGTCCTCCAAGAGAAAGTCTTCTGCTGACAGGGGTCCCCACCCGAAGAACAAGTCGAAGCGGCCTCGCCTGTCCTCTCAGCCAAGACAGCAACAGCTTCCCATGGCCACGGTGCCCCAGACGGTGGCACAACCTACCACCACCTTTCAACTGGTGCCCCAAACACTGGCGACTCAGTCTCCAGTTTTCACCCCAGCTTATGAAAGGCAATCGGCTTCTTCTAAGCCAAAGTTTAGGGGATCATTTTGAGGCTCCTCTAGACGCCCCTTCAGAGGAAGAGGCAACAAAGGTGGTCGTGGCCAAGGTGGAAAGTCTTCCACCCAGCACTCAAAGTGAGATGCTGCCGGTAGGAGGGAGACTGCTACATTTTCAGGATCGGTGGACTTTCGATCCTTGGGCCCACAGCCTGATCAAGATAGGACTGGGATGGGGTTGGACCTCATCTTTACCAAGCTTTCCTCAATTCTTCCAGCCTTCAACCCCAGTTCTGGAAGAATACGTTCAGGAACTATTGAACAAGAGAGTAATAAAGAAAGCAAAGTCCATCAAATTCCAAGGAAGGCTATTCTGTGTTCCGAAGAATTCGGAAAAGCCCAGAGTCATTGTGGACTTATCACTACTCAACAAGTTCATTGTGAACTACAAGTTCAGAATGCTGACGCTTCAGCACATAAGGACCCTTCTACCCAAAAGGGCATTCACAGTCTCCATAGACATGACGGACGCATACTGGCATGTGCCAATCAACCGCCAAGTTTCCCCCTACCTGGGATTCAAGCTCCAGAAAAGAAAATACGTTTTCAGAGCCATGCCTTTCGGTTTGAATATTGCCCCAAGAATATTCACAAAGCTTGCAAATACAGTTGTTCAACAACTACGCCTAAAAGGGGTTCAGGTGATGGCCTACCTGGACGAATGGCTGGTGTGGGCAGCATCCAAAGAAGAATGCTTACAAGCCTCCAGAAAAGTGATCCAATTCCTAGAGTACCTAAGGTTCAAGATCAACTTGAAAAAGTCTCGGCTGTCTCCTACTCAAAAGTTCCAGTGGTTGGGAATCCACTGGGACTTACAGTCACATTGCCTCTCCTTGCCAAAGGCAAAGAGAAAGGAGATTGCAGGGGCCGTCAAAAATCTGCTTCGGTCACGAAAGATTTCAAGAAGACAACAGGAGAGAATGTTGGGGTCTCTCCAGTTTGCCTCTTTGATGGACTCACTTTTGAGAGCACAATTAAAAAATGCCTCAGGGATCTGGAGAAAATACGCTTACAACGATTGAAGAGATCTACTAAGACCGTTATCAAATCGTCTGCGATCGATTCTCAAGCCATGGTCGGAGACAAAGAACTTAAGAAGGAAAGTATCCTTGCAACCACCTCCTCCTACAGTTACCGTCCACACGGATGCTTCGAAGGAAGGATGGGGGGGGGGGGCATTCTCATCTTCGGAAAGTGCAGGGAACTTGGTCTCCTCTCTTCAAGTCCTTCTACATCAACTATCTGGAAGCCATGGCATTGTTTCTTTCCCTGAAGAAACTGAAACTTTGCCGATCAATCCACATTCGCCTGGTCCTAGACAGCGAAGTACTGATGAGATGCATAAATCGTCAAGGTTCAAGATCTCCTCAGTTGAATCAGGTGATAATAGCCATTCTTCATCTGTCCAAGAAGATGAAATGGCACTAATCAGCAGTCCACCTTCAAGGATTCCGCAATGTGACGGCGGACGCTCTATCCAGGTTCGACCCGATAGAGTCCGAATGGTCCCTAGACGCAATGATCATTCTCCTTCATATTGAGCAAAGTCCCAGGATTGCAAGTAGATCTCTTCGCAATGAGCGACAACAAGAAGTTAGCCCGGTACGTAGCCCCGTACGAGGATCCTCTAGCGGAAGCGACGGACGCGATGTCTCTAGATTGGAACAGATGGTCCAGGATTTACCCGCTCCCACCAACCAACCTGTTGTTGAAAGCCCTCGACAAATTGAGATCCTTTCGCGGGAGGGCAGCGATAGTGGCCCACAAGTGGCCAGGCAGTGTCTGGTTTCCATTGATAATAGAACTACGCCTGAAGCTGATCCCGTTGCCGGAACCAGTTCTGACTCAGCTAGTACAGAAATCGACTGTCTACGCTTCATCAGAGAAAACCCAGAACCTTCATTTCAGGATTTTCTCGCCTTAGCGATCAAGAAGATGTTTGGGATTTCTGAAGACATCATTAATTTCTTAGAAGAATATAAGTCAAAGCCAAAAAGAAGACAATACGAATCTTCCTGGAAGAAATGGGTGGCCTTTGTTAAGGCGAAGAAACCTCAAGAGATTTCTACGGATTTCTGCCTGTCCTTTTTCATTCATCTTCACGGACAAGGACTAGCGGCTAATACGATCACTACGTGTGAATCTGCCTTTGCTAGACCGATTCTATATGCCTTCCAAGTGGATTTTTCAAGCGAAATCTTCAACAAGATTCCGAAAGCCTGCGCAAAACTTCTGCCTGCAGCTCCTCCAAAGCCTATTTGATGGTCTTTGGATAAAGTTCTTCATCTGGCCTCTACCTTGAACAATGAAGATTGCTCGCTGAAAGACTTGACTCAGGAAGTAATATTTCTATTTGCACTAGCCTCAGGAGCCAGAGTCAGTGAAATAGTGGCCCTCTCGAGGGATGAGGGTCACATTCAGTTTACACCGAAAGGAGAACTGAACCTCTTTCCGGATCCGACTTTTCTTGCCAAGAATGAGCTACCCACTAAAAGATGGGGTCATTGGAGAATCTGCCCGCTGAAGGAAGAAGCATCCCTCTGTCCAGTGGAATGCCTAAAGGTCTATCTTCGTAGAACTTCAGACTTTGGGGGAGGCTAGCTTTTTATGGGAGAAACTTCGGGTTCAACGTTATCCTTGAAACAGATAAGGGCGAAAATCACTTACTTTATTAGTAGAGTGGATCCTGACAGTACACCCGCAGGTCATGATCCGAGGAAGGTTGCCTCGTCTCTTAACTTCTTTCAAACTATGTCGTTTGATAACCTACGTGCTTATACTGGTTGGAAGTCTTCCAGAGTGTTTTTAAGCAATATGCGAAGCAATTGCAAGAAATCAAATTTCATGTGGTGGCTGCAGGCAGTGTAATAAAGCCTGTAGTTTGATTACTGTGAAGGACAGTGCACTAATTGGGACTGTTAGTGAAGGGTGTGCATGATAGACTTAGGTATATCATGAGGATTTTTAGTGTTGACATAAACATTATAAACTGTCTTCCATAGTTAAGTGAACTTAGAAGCATAATTCTTGACATGAGTGCCAGCATATTTATGCTTAATGTCTTTTAGTAATAACATATATGTTGAATTTTCCTATTTTCACGGAGTGGCATTGTTTTCTCTTTCAGATAAAACTTTTTACCTTGTTATTACTGTTATGCTTGTTATGTCTATGTTTAGCATAAACATTTTGCTTAATCATAACTTTTGTGTTTCTTGTAAATAAACTACAGAAGGAATCTTTGCGTCTCTCTCGCCTTAAGATTATACATTATATTCAGGGTATTTTTGATCCTCTTATGGACTATGTGATACAGAGTTTCCCTTACCATGCAATCAGGTAAGTTTGGTTGTGCTATTTTTGTCTACTGTATTTTGTTTCCTACGTGAACATAAACTCGTCTGTCTGATCCAGACCTGGGAGGTACAGTAATCTATTCAGAACTCTAGTACAAACTACGCTTTACGTATATACGACACGATATACTTTCTGCTTGTTTGTTGTTCTTTGAACTCACAATCTCAGGTTTTTTCCTAGAGTCTATACAGACTCTTCCCTGTAGGGGACAGGAAGAGCTGGCATATGGTATGCTCAGTTAATTGATATATTACGGTAACATCAAGTGTCTTTGGTCATGGCGACCGGTTAGGAAATAGTCAATTCAAGATAACGGCACTATTAAATCCACAGATTCATTATTGCTCTGGTAAACTTCCATCAGCACGACATGGCCTAAGCCCCAAAAACGGATTTTGGTACTATACCTGTAAAACTTACAAAGCTACGGAGAATGGTTTGGTGGCGCCGTGATGCGGCGGATGGCCGAACTATTGACAGTACTTTAGGAGAGTCGAACAGTTTTACCTCTTTAACGACTCTCTTATTTTCTTGCCACTTTCCCTCTCGAAGTGAAAGGCTATTTGGGGTGTAAATAGCTATGAGATGTGTCAAGTTACGTCCTTACGCAATATCCCTTGAAGAAATGTAAGGGATACTCGCTCCAGGAGTTAGAATTCTGGATACCTTCGGTAAATTCTCTGGGATATATCGCTGTAGTCACATATACTTAGGAAGCTACTAATGAAGGAACTTCCATCAGGACGACATGGCTCTTTCACCCAAAAATTGATTTTTCGCTTCGCTCAAAATCTGTTATATAGCCTCCATCCTCCTCACATCCCTGCCTTCTTTTCCCCAATCCGCCATTTATGTCTGTTCCTATGATTACGCTCTCCTTCTCTTCCACTCTTATAATAGTTGCTTATTATCTGATCCCCTATTATCATAAGGATCTTTGAAATCCTATCATTCATTCTCTTCTATTTTACCACTTTTTCCTTGCAGATATTACCTTTTATTATTCCAAATCCGTTTCATCCCTTTTGTAACTCGCTGTAATAGAGCTTATATAAATTTTCTATCTCTATAGTTCCATTTCTTTCCCATCTAGTCTTCTGCACATATGAGACATATATCTTCTGCCTCTCCGTCATATCCACCATCTCCCTCAATTTTCCCGTTAGTGTACAAACATTCCAAGTGACCTCTCTGATATTCCATTTTGTCACTAGCTTCATTAGCCACAGTCGTGAACACCGTGGTACCCCTCTCCCTTTTATCATGCCAGCATGAGGCTTTTAGCGAGCGTCGCTTACAGGGTACGCAATAGCCGCATTCTCACATCCGTTAGCATCAGGCATGGTTCACAATTTGACAGAGGTTTTTATGATCATATGCCGTGGCAGCTGTCAAGCACAGTTATTGGTAGTATGTCTAGCATTTGACTAAATAGTCTAACTGCAAGGAAGCAGTATCCACAGTCATTGGCAGTGGACCAAGCCATTTGTTAAAAACTAAGACTACAAGACAATAGCTGTCCTTCTAGTCGCTCTTAATGACACGCAGGACATACAGTGATAGGATTATTATACCCCTACCACGGAGCGATCTAAGAATATTATTCTATTATTACAAATAATTCTATTAATCATCCTTACTGAAACTATTTTCATTGTGAAAAAGCTTAAACATAAGATTTTTGAAGTGTGGCAATGTGTACACAGCACTATTTTGCCTTCATTTCCCAAAAAGAGGTATACTTTTGTCGTTTTCTTTATTTTTTATCGTTTTCAGGTGTCCCCTTTTTGCTTCATATTGTTTATTGCTATTATATTTCAGCATAACAGGGAAATTTTATTCAAAGTTAACTGATTACCGATCACAATCTTTTGCTTAAACTGGGACTTTATGACTAGTAATAAATGATTAGTTTTCCAAGAGATACTAGTATCCTATTAAAAGGACCAATTTTTTGTAGGGTAAGAAACTGGCTAGTAGATTGACTATTTTATTTTACTATATTTAAAAAATGAATAACAATAATTTGGAAGTGAGTTGGAGAGATCCGAGACGAGTGATCTGGAAAAGAAAATCTGCAATATCCCATGAGAAGTCTTTGAGTTCAATGATATAATTATAATCCGATGGTTCTGTTTTGCTAAAGAAATTTGCTCTAGGGTGTTTACATTGTTATTCTACTGGGTTTTGCCTTATTTTGAATCAAGATGAAAATGAATAAAAAAAAAATACAAGGACTCTAAATATATAGTATGCATAATCTTAAAAAAAAGAGAAAAAAAACTTCCTTTATTATGTTAAATTTTTGAGATTCTAGTCTACTAAATGAATCATTGTTAATGCTTTGTAACCATAACTGAGGAGATCATATAATTTTTTTTTTTTTTTACTGGACTGAGAAAGGGATACAATGAACCAGTTAGGCACTTCCTTTCTGTGTTTCTTTTCTATGAAACTATCACTGTGCTAAGTGCACATATCTCTATTCTTTGTTAAGGTTAAGGTTATAATTATAATTATAATTATAATTATAATTATAATTATAATTATAATTATAATTATAATTATAATCCGATGGTTCTGTTTTGCTAAAGAAAATATGCTCTAGGGTGTTTACATTGTTATTCTACTGGGTTCTGCCTTATTTTGAATTAAGATGAAAATGAAAAAGAAGGAAAAAAATACAAGGACTTTAAATATATAGTATGCATAATCTTGAAAAAAAAAAAAAAAAAAAAAAAAAAAAAAAAAAAAAAAACTTCCTTTATTATGTTACAATGCCTGTTAAGTTTTTGAGATTCTAGTCTACTAAATGAATTATTGTTAATGTTTTGTAACCATAACTGAGGAGATCATATAAAAACCTTTTTTCTTTTTTTCTTTTTACTGGACTGAGAAAGGGATACAATGAACCAGTTAGGCACTTCCTTTCTGTGTTTCTTTTCTATGAAACTATCACTGTGCTAAGAGCACAAATCTATATTCTTTGTTAACACACTTTTGAGAATTAAAATCCTTTCGGTTTCTTTTTTTAATAGTAACTTTGTGGTAATTGGAACATCACATTCCGTGTGCTCTTTCGATTGCATTAAAATCTTAAGGCGAATAGAATCTACCAATTGGCCATGATCTGTCTCATAGAACATTACATTGTAGCATGGGGTAAATGTTTACAAGATATGGAAGGTCTTTACTCAATTATATTAAATATTTCTTTATTAGGCATTAATATATACTATTTATTTCCCATCTTTCATCAGTACCATTAACTTAAGATAATGATGAAAACGGAGAATATCATTTAGTTTTTTGTCTCTAACAATGCTAAAAATTAATGACTAGAAAACCTATATATGCAAGTGTAAATCAGACAAGATTTTGGTTATTTTCATCTATGAAGCATTACATGAACACTGATGGGTGTTTTATCATTATTATTAATATTATTATTATTATTATTATTATTATTATTATTATTATTATTATTATTATTATATAAAAAAACAGATATATAAAAACCATTATTTTCGTTTACTAAAATAAAACACTTCATACGCAAGACAACTTCACAATATTTTGGAAAGGCTTGAAAGAGTCCTGAGAATTAACTGCGTTGTAGTGCGAAAAAAGAAGAAGTTAGGAACAGCATATCACAAGTTCTTACACAGTAACGTTATTTCTGTTTTTTGTATATTGTCGTTATAGCTCTCCCCTCGCACTGGTCACTTGTTTCTGACTATATAGGCTTGTATCAAACTGTTGGGAGTTTTGTGACCTTCTTTCACTGGAACTGATGTTATAAAAGCTTGCTGTCTGCTGAAATAAATTTAGTTGGAATTACATTGTCTCTCAGTTACCACCTCCCCATTGGTGACCAAGAGTGTTCAGTTTTCATCCTTTTCAACTTGCACTACTGTGACTTATTGTTTGATGATGCCGTCGTCAGACACTGATTCTACTATCAATGCCTTGCCACTGAAATTACCGTCTTTCACCAGCAGAGAAGCATTCACCTAGTTCCAGCGTGATGAAGTCTAGTCTCGCAATAAAGGCGTGACTCGGTCAAGTACCAAAGCAGATTACATTCTCATGGAGATCACCATAGCACACTTTTCCAGAAATTCCTGATTGGCTTGTCATCACCAGCCGACTGCATCTTGAAACTTTTTCAGCCATTAGGCTTCACACACCCTCAAGGAGATAACCAATATCGCTAGCTTGCAAACTGTCGTGGACATCTCTCCTCTACATCCTGCTTTCCCTGATGTTAATATTTTGCCCATAAAGGACCTGATGACCAAAGTTAACGCCACCTTGTAGACCTCCATCAACACCTCCTCTCATGACGAAGTGGACATAAATTCCGCATCGACCAAAGCCGACATGAATGCAGTAGGATACACATGCCCACCCTGAGATGTGACTACGCGGCGACAAAGCCACCCATCACCAACATATAACACCCATCACTTATGCCCCAGCAACCATCATTCCAGCCACTTCCTGAAACCCATCTGCTGCAGTTATGCTACTACCACTCTATACTCAGGGATGCTGCGAAAAATGTGCAAATGGTTGTAAGTGGCCTAATGAACGTATAATTAGGCCGCCACTTGCGGCGGTGGCCTCCCATGTCACTAATCTTATCTTTTTCTTGAAGCAGGTACGGGTATGGGATTTTTGGTAGTGATGGGTCCAAGACATTCTTTTCTGCCAATGCCATTCTACAGGACACGCCGTAGCCTGTCTAAGTCTGTCGACATCCGCCTGGTAGCTGCCAACAGATCTATGATATCCACCCACGGTTATTTGGAAGTTTCTTGTTACTGAAATTGCATTGCCAATCCTCATAGCGGATTTCCTGACACATTTCCACCTCCTGGTTAATGTACCTTACCCACTGTTAGTAAACATGGATTCATACTCCTCGACGCCTCTCCATCCCACCCCCCTCGACCTCGCTCTCCACATCAACCCACCCTGGAATTCCTATGCCTACCTCCTCCTCACGTCATACTTGGAGATTTTCCATACAGAACTTCGTCAAACGGCCACCGTTCCCTCAAAACAGGATATTTATCCCCATATGAACACTACAGGGACAGATTCAGACATCTAGCACCAGATCATTTGGCAGCCGTTAAACAAACGTTTGCTGAAATGGAAGAAATGCGCCTCTGCCAAAAGGCCTAAAGCCCATGGTAGTCACCATTGCAAATCATCCTGAAGAAATATGACTCTGTGTGTCTGTATGGGGATTACAGGCGCCTGAACTTGCAAACAGAATAGGGTCAAAACCCATTCCTAAACATCGCTGACATGACCTCCTACTTGCGCATAGCGAAGATTTTCTCCATGCTCGACCTCCTGAAAGGGTATTAACAGGTGCCCACAAACCTTCATGACATCCCAAAGACCACCACCTTCGGTAAATGCGCCTTCAATTACTCCTGTTTTGGCCTTTATAATGCTGGGACCACTTTTCAACGTCTCATGGAGAGCATCTTAGGTGACCTCCCCTTCTGTGTATGTTACTTTGATGAAATACTTGCGTTCACTTCCTCCAAAGGGCTACACCTCCATCATATACGCATCGTGCTCAACCTACTACAACAGAAAAGTCTTGTAGTTCTATACGCAAAATTTACCTTTGGGACCACCGAAGTATCATTCATAGGGTTTGCATCACTCTTGAAGGAGTCCACCCTGTCCCTGAGAAGGTGGCAGCTGTTCAGAACTTCCCCTCACTCTCGACTGTCAAAGCATTGCATGAATCGAGACTGATAAGATATTCTCACCGTTTCCTGCCAGCCATCCCCACCATTCTTGCCCCTCTCTACCCCCTCCTCAAGGGCATGCCAAAAGACCTGAAGTGGGGTCCCCTTCAAGAAGCAGTCTTCTGCAACGCAAAAAAGGCCCTATCAACCGCTGCTGCTCTCACTTTTCCCGTGCCACATGCACCTTTCCTTCTCTCCACCAATGCAAGTTACATCAATATTGGAGCAGTCTTCGAGTAGGTGGGCAACTGCTTGCCCGGCCCATTAGCCTTCTTCAGTAGGAAACTGTCCAAGGCGGAATCCGGCTACTGTACCTTTAACCGCGAATTGCTGGTACGCCCTTCGTCATCCCCATGGACCACATGCCTCTGGTGCATGCCTTCAATCGACAGTCCGACGCCTGGTCTGCTTGTCAACACTGACACCTCTCCACCGTGGCTAAATACTATTGTACCCTTCAGCATATCCCTTAAAAAATGAATCACATTACCAAGCCCTGTCAAGAAACATATTGGCTGCCATTCACCTCAGATTGCATTACAAAGCCTTCGCAGAAGCTCAATGTAAAGATCCAGAGTACCAATAATGTAGCGCATCATGCACATCCTTCCATAGGGATAATGTGCCTCACAAGGACTCCAACACTACCTTTCTCTATGATGTCAGTATTTTCTCCTATGCGCCAACAGGTGTTTGATTCCAGTCTTGGCCTTTCACATCCCTTGCCCGTTCTACTACACAGCTGCTGAAGACAAAGTTCAACTGTCATGGCATCACTAATGATTCTAAAGATTGGGGCCTCTCCTGTGTGCCATGCCAAACTTCAAAAGTACATCAACACATGGATTCAGGAGCTTGCACCTTTACTCAACCTTAGCAGCACTCGCTGGCCTGAAACCATTCCCATGGAAACTGCATCATTCGCCTTGTGTGTATTTGCCTTATTTTCAGTATGGATAACAAGATATGGTATCCCTATGCATACGAATCAGACAGGGTTGCCAGTTTCACCCCTCAATTGTGGACTTCCTTAGTGAATCTCCTGGGTATCACCCTTCATGAAAAAAACGCACATATTTCTGCAGTTTAGGCTAGTGTTCGACGTTTTCATTGTACCGTCAAAGTAGCTTTCTTGTCCCGTAGCAAGGAGTCCAATTGGCTCACCAAACTTCCCTGGGTCTTTGTAAAGACAGCCTGAATGTCTCAGCAGTGGAAATGGTGTAAAGTGACCCATTGGGCATCAGTGATGGACTTTTTCCGCCTGCAACCTCCTCCGACAATCTTCAGCGCCTACATCATGTTGGGTTAAAATTTAATCCATACCACCAGACTTACAAGCCCCCAGCTGGGCAATACTTTTTCCTGCGCAACAACACTATTAAGCTATCATTAGCGCACCCTTACACACGCAAAGCCTTCCTCCTCAACATTCATGGCAAAGATGACTAAAACCTGCACATATCCTGCCAGACAATTCACATACAGTACACCTCTGAAGAGTAGGGCGCTCTATTTCACATGTATGTCTTTTTTGGTGGGGTAGCCATTTGCTGCACACATATCACACGCTTGTATACTGTAATGGTATATATGTTTTTTGTATATTGTCTTTATGGCTCTCCCCTTGCACTGATAACTTGTTTCTATCTGTATGTGCTTGTATTAGTCTGTTTGAATTTTTTCCACCTTCTTTCACTAAAACTGTCGTTATAAAAGCCCTATGTGTGATAAGATAAAGTTAGTTGTAAGTACGCGGTGTCTTAGCTATCACCCACACTCTTGCTTCTGTATCTGGAATAGGTATCCGACAAAGTAAATATATTTTTCCCTCTTAGGGTTTAATTGATGTAAAAAGGTAATCAGAAGGGATTTGCAAAGATTTATAATAATTAAATCCTACGAGCAACCAATAAAATGAGGTTCTCATACCAAATAAATCTTTTAACTAAAAATTTACTCCAGGGTTTTGCATGAGAAAAGAATATAACAAAACAATAGAAGGATAGGAAATACTCATGATATGTACTGGCTAATACGCAATATGGTATAAAGTTTGTTTTACCTAACAAACGCTTTTAATGGCAAAGACTTTGTGTAGATGATTGAATCAGAAAAGATTCCTACTCTTAGTACAACAGTTGAAATTTATCACAATTTCCTGTAGAGTGGTCGTTGAAAACAGCGTTCCATAATCGTATTATTTAAAGAAATAATTGGAACTTTCAAAGTACCTACAACTATTTTTTTACGTCTTTGATTTATTTCCATATAAAATTTTAAGTTTCTATATGATGGCATAATGCTGTAGGCTACAGCATAGGTACGAAAAAAGAACTTGAGAGAAAAAATTAACGTAGGTGCCCGTAAGACAGTAGTTCATAATTATATATCTCAGTTGTTCCTTTGTAAAATAATAGTAAAAAGATATTTATATTATATTTGAGATGTTCTAGGGGCATTACCAAGGAAAATATATCAACCGTGAAAATATTACTTGATGCCCAAAGAATTTAATAAAGGAATATAAATAAATATCTCAAGACTTAACTTTTACTTCCAGATTCGGAATAAGGGTTTTACTTCCAATCTAAACTGAACTAAGAACCTTTCAGGCAAGAGACAAAAGGTCTCCAGATCAGAATGAAAATGTCATTGTTTCGATCAGAAATTCTAGTCTATATATCAGATATTTTACCCACTGTGAACATTGGAGAGTCTTGAGAACTAAAATCTTAGGGATCCCAATATCTTAAAATACGATACTGGTTATGATTCTATTTCATTATGATTGTCAAGATGCTATTGATACGCAAGAAAATCCAATAGTATTTTTATTTTTTTTCCTCTTATAATCATCAATTAAAGTTACAGGATTACGGATGCTTCATTTAATATGCATAATCACCGTAGAATATCAGTAAATATGCACAATTCTTAAAATCTTATTCATTCTACCAAGAAAAAACTTTTATAAACGGGGTTATTACGCAGAATAACTGAAAAGTACCAGTAAATTTGCATAATTCATAAAATAATAATAAGTAATAAGTTGACTTCTATAGATGTCAATAACAGCTAATGTCATAGGTCTAACCATTTAGATGGTAAAACAATTATATCATAAAATAAGTATCTTTCATTTGGCTCAGAAACACACACGCAGAGCTTGAGGCAAGTAACAGTGTTTTTATTTTTCCCTTGCAAAGAATGAAGAAAATCCCCCAGCTACACATCTGGCTTTGAGAGAAATAGGACACCATTCTTAATCGTCTAGTTCAACCTAATATTGTAACGCACGGTTACTTTATATACGCTCATACATTTTAACACACACACACTCTCTCTCTCTCTCTCTCTCTCTCTCTCTCTCTCTCTCTCTCTCTCTCTCTCTCTCTCTCTCTCTCTCTCTCTCGCACTAATAATAGAAAAATCTGTTTACTTTTTCCATTGCACGTTTCATATTGTTAAAGATTTCATGATGTTATCCTCAACCGTTTTTATATAAGCTTGTTATGTCGTTTGAATAAACTAGACATGGACAACTCGTCTTTCCGTTAAAACCCTTATCACCCTGCCACATTAGTGACCACCTATGTGACCAGCTTCACCACCCTTTCCATTCACCGCTTCACACAACCCTTTGAAAATGACGCCACTGGCACTAACTCTTCCATCTACACAGCATCAATCAAATGGCCACCCTTTGTTGGTAGAGAGTCATTTCCCTGGTTTAAGAGCACCAAAGTTCAATTTCGTATCAAGGGTATGATTACCTCAACCAGCCAAGCAGACTATGCCTTTGCTGCAATCCCTGTGGTCACTTTCCTGGAAATATATGATTTACTTTGCGACCAAGAGGACAACCCAATAGAGTATAGTGTTCTCAAAACATACATCCCGGATCAGTACTCTCCATCGCCCGTATATCCAAGATCTTTCAAGCTCTCTCAACAACTGTTGGGGGACCTAAAGGCTTTCCTCAACCTTAGGGAAATAACCAGCATCAATCCCTTCGGGAAGTGAATCTAGGTTTTGCACTTTGGGTACGATGCCTACACGAACCTGTAGACGCCGCCATCCCTGATATCGATACTTTGCCCACTAAAGATCTGGTGACCAATTTCGATGCCCTTATGGACATCTATTTTACCACTTTCAAGACCTCCATCAACGTCTTCACTCCTGACGAAGAGGACAACCATTGAACACCAACTAAAGCTGATGTGAATGCGGAAGGACACAGACACTCACCCCGTGAAATAAGTAGCGACGACAAAGCCCACTGACCATCCACATATACGGCCCGTCACTCGGGCCCCAGGCCACCAACCTCTACAATCACTTACTGACGTCCTTCAGTTGCAATAATGTTACAATCACTCCCCAGATAGGGGGCTGGTGTGAAGAAATGTGCGCACGGATTTCATTTGCCAAAAATGTAGTAGGTACACATCCCTTGTAGCGGTGGCCTCCCTGTCACTAATCCTTTCTTTTTACATGGTGCAGATATTAATCAGTGGTTATTGGTATCCAACGAAGTTTGCTGTTCCCTTTTATCAATGTCACTTTCGAAGACACAACATAGTAATTCTAAGCCTACTGACATCCGTCTATTAGCTGCCAATGGATCCGAGATCCCCAGCCATGGGTACAAGACACACTATTATTTAGGAGTGTCAAAAGTTATTGCAAGTTTCTTATTGCTGACGTAGCATTGCCAATAATTGGTGAAGATTTCCTCGCCCACTCCCACCTCCTAGTTGAAGGGGAAAATTGACGTTTAGTCAACGCAGTCTCATACTCATCGACATTTTTTCAACTACCTGCCTCCGACCTGCCACTACACATTTGCTCACCCTCGCATGTCTATGCCCACTTCTTCATGACATACCCAAAAGTCCTTTTATCCTTTTACCAAAACTTCGCCAAATAACCATGGTTCCCATCAAGCACCATATTTATCATCGTATCAAGACAATGGGACCCTGAGTGTTTTCCAAATTCAGGCTTCTAGACCCAGATCTTTTTCCAGCTATTGTCTGAAGAAGGATGGCTCCCCATTCACTTGTGGAGATTACAGGAGTCTGAACATGCAAACA
>NC_090730.1:74843032-74873032 GCF_036898095.1 Palaemon carinicauda | reverse complement strand
CGATGGATGAAGTGTCACTATTATAATTAACTACATACCTAGTATTACGAACAGGATGGTACTGTCCGGGAAGATCCAAATGCAAAGGATGGTCAGAACTACAATAGAATGGCACTCAGTAGATTGTATACCTCCAACAAAGTAACATAGGAAGGTAGTCAATTGAATTATAATAATTTTGGCACTAGTTTCAAACAAATAGGCTAAAAATTGACCATGATCTATGTAACAGAAAATTTTGTCCTTTATTCGACCTTGACCTTGACCATTGACCCAATCACTCCAAAAATCTGATCAAATTGTCATGGGGATATGGCCAATCCTTCCACCAAAATTCCTGAGATTTGCTATCGATAATGCAAAATTATATTTCTGATCTAATTATGACTTAGACCTTGATCATTTTGTATATCAAAAGATAAGCAATTACATTAGCACTATTTAGTACTAGTCTCATGCAAACCGGATAAAATAAGACTACCATATACCAAAAAAAAAAAAGACGTTT
Source organism: Palaemon carinicauda (assembly GCF_036898095.1). Lineage (NCBI taxonomy): Eukaryota > Metazoa > Arthropoda > Malacostraca > Decapoda > Palaemonidae > Palaemon > Palaemon carinicauda. The sequence continues at coordinate 74,872,524 of NC_090730.1, read as the reverse complement.
TGACCATGACATCTGAACCTATCCTTTTCAAATCACAAGATAGGCGATTGAATTATGCACAGTTTGGCAATAGCTTCGTTCAAACCAGATAAAAATTAACCACGATTTAGTGAAATTATATTCTATTTCTTTTTTGTTGCCTTGACTTTAATCTTTGACTAAATCTCTCCCAAAAAGTGATCAAACTGTCCTTAGATCATGTCAAAACATCCCTCAAAATACCATGAGATTTAGTCGAATATTTATGCGAATCCCAAACACAGAGAAAGGCATACAAAATACACTCCCATCAAAACATAACTTTCACTGCAACGAAGTTGGCAAAGGTAATTTTCAAAAGCCTTGTGCAACATGCATAACGAACAAACTGAACGACAGTGCCAGAGATTAATATTTAAACAAGAATAACAAATTTAATCGACCATAAGCTGCACTCTAACAGAAAAATATGAGATTTTTCAGCTGAAGACCGGACAGGTGAACAATACTTGAAATAAGGCAGAATGAAAAGAAAAAAAAATAAACATGTCTTGATAATAGAATGATCTCAAAAAATCTTGAAAGACTTTCTCAATAAGTAATCTTTGTGCAATAGAATAAGAGACAGACCGAAAGTTTCTTAAAAGTAAATTTGCTATTTGTAATCACACATGAAATTTTAAGTCATGCAGAATTAAATAAAATATCAATGTTGAGATCTAAATGTTGAGGAGCTCTTGTCCTCAACCTACTTACAATCTTTATCAGAGGATTCAGAAACCCCAGATCTATATTCAGATGTAATTAATACACAAAGAGTAGCATCATCTGCTTAGGCAATGACCTTCTCTTCTAGGCCAAACCACATGTCATGTGTATGGAATACGAAAAATAATGTACCAAGAACACTACCCCGAGGAACACACACCGCTATTACATTCCTATACTCACTACCGTGCCCATCATCAACAACTCTTTGCAATCTATTACTTGAAAATTTAATAATAATAATAATAATAATAATAATAATAATAATAATAATAATAATAATAATAATAATAATAATAATAATAATAATAATAATAATAATGAAAGACCAACCCTCTCCCAACTGTTGAGTTTTTAAACAAGGACCTCATGATCAATAAGGTCAAAGGCAGCACAAAAACTAAGACTAATCATACGAACTTACTGTCCACAATCAGGGTATTTCTCGACAGAAGTGGATGTTGTAAGAAAGGCATCAGATGTTCCAAGGACTTTACGAGAGCCAAATATCAAACTAGGAAATAAATGATTACCATCTTCACACCTATTTAGACATTTTACCATAGGATGTTAAAAATTGAAGATAATATGGGAGCTATAGAAATTGGAGGGTAATTGGCTGGACTTGAGTTACCACAACCGCGTTTACATAATAGAGTAAAAGTATCAATTCACCAAAAAAGTGCAAAAAAGAATCACATCCTACTAAAAAACGGGAAATAACAGATAGCTAAGAAATCTGCATTTTTAAAAACAAATGGAAAATAGCAATAGGGCTTCACGTCCATATGCATCAAGGTCCAGGATCAAGAGAGCATTAACTTCGTGAAATAAAAAACAAAACTAGTTAGTTTATCCTCAAAAAAACAGGAATGAGGAAAATCAAGTTTCTCATTACTCTGCTTACTGTCAAACACGTCAGTTAAAAAGGTTGCCTTTTCCCTAGTACAGTGAGTGAAAGACCTATCTGGTTTAAATAAAGGAAAAATCGTTACCTTTATACGAAAGATGGAAAATTTAAGGTTAGCCCAGTGCTTATGATCCTGGGTTGTACCAGAAACAGTTTTTTTTTCTTTTATGGTTAGATTGCATTCCTTTTCAGTTGAAGTATAAACTCTCTGAGCAAAAGCTCTTAGCTGTATGAAGTTATTACAAGTCAAATCTGATCGGCTACCCTTTCAAAGATGGCAAGGTCTCTGCTTCCCAAAATAAGCACGTCTATCATCAACATTGAACCAAAGCTTGTCTTTCAGTCTGAAATTTAGCGTACAAGAAGGCATACACTCATCAATTATGTTGACCAGAATCTCATTCAAAAGAGCAAGTCTAAAAACTATTATGCGTTTGCGACCAAATGAAGTTAAAAAATTGTTTTTAAAAATGCTATTCCGTTCTGCTTTACATTTTATATAAATTTTACATGAATATGATACATCAGGAATAGGCTGCTCAGTGTTTCACTACAAAAGAAATTAAAGCATAGTGAGGCATTCAACTGAAGAACCAACCTTGTTTTAATTCCGAGAGGGTAAGTGCATACTATTTTAGGTCCAAGCAGTTATCAAATCTGAGTAGTTTCATTTATGCTTTGCTCGTGGCCTGATTCACAGACAAGGTCCAAGGCTCTTGGCCAATGGTGAGCAGTAGAAGAAACATGATTTAATAACTGCCTATGGTAAACATTGAAATCACCAACAAATACAAAAGGGGCCCTTCTTTTATATTCTTTTATCTTAGCCATAATGGTGCCAAAAAATCGAATATATAATCATCCGTGTCTGAATTCTAGTAGATCGAACACAATAGAAGTTGCTATGTTTGCCAAAAACTTTCATTATCTGAATATCACGTCATCCAAATTCATAGTGTACCAACCGTATGTCACACATTCATACATAGTAACGACATTTCATTTTGCGTATACATTATGCTTATATCTTTGCTCTCCCCTCACACTAAAAAGAACCTGAAATAACATGCATGTTATTTGGCTGTCCATCCCTTTCGCCATTTCTTAGAAGGTACGCCCTTCATCATTCGCACAGACCACATGCCTCTGGTGCACGCCTTCTCTCAACAGTCTGACACCTGATCCGCCCGTCAACGCCGACATCTTTCTGCCGTGGCTGAATACAATTGCACCCTCCAATACGTCCCTGGGAAAATGAATCCCTTTGCCAATGCCCTGTCAAGAAACACGTTGGCTGCCGTTCAACTGGGATTGGATTACAACGCCTTGGCTGAACCCCAATGACAGGATCCAGTGTATCAAGCATGCAGGACATCCTGCGCATCCCTCCATTGGGAAGACTTCTCCCTCAAAGACTCCAACACCACCCTCCTCTGTGACGTCAGTACTGGTAGACTGCGACCTTGAATTCCTGCTCCCATGCACCGGCAGGTTTTTTATTTCATTCATGGCCTTTCACATCCCTTGTGCCGTTCTACTGCACAGCTGCTGAAGACGAAGTTCATTTGGCATGGCATTTCTAAGGATGCTAAGGATTGGGTCCACGCCTGTACTTCTTGCCAAACTTCCAAAGTACATCGACACACGGATTCAGGAGTGGGCACCTTTCCTTAACCTCAGCGTTGTTTCACACACATTCACGTCGGCGTTGTAGGCCCCCTACCCACATCACAACGACCTCGTTACCTGTTTACTGTCATCGACAACTCCACTTGTTGGCCTGAAGTCATTCCCATGGAAACTGCAACATCCGCCTCAAGTACACCTGCCTTACTCTCAGGATGGATTGCAAGATTTGGTATCCCTGAGCATATTACTTCTCACAGGGGTACCACTTTCATCTCTCAATTGTGGACATCATTAGCGAATCTCCTGGGCATCACCCTACATCAGACAACTGCCTACAAGACTGGTGCCAATGGAATGGTTGAACGTTTTCATTGCACCCTCAAAGCAGCTTTGATGTCCTGCTGCAAGGATTCCAACTGGCTTACTCAGCTTCCCTGGGTCCTCCTGGGACTAAGGACCACTCCTAAAGATGCCCTAGACGTCCCGGCAGCTGAAATGGTGTATGGCCACCCGTTGGTCGTCCCTGCCGAATTTTTTACTTCTAACACCTCCTCCGACAATCTCCAGCGCATACGTCACGTCGTGGGAAAATTTACTTCATGCCACCAGACTTACAAGCCCCCAGCGAAACATCACATACTGACACACTTGCACTCTGCAACGCACGTCTTCCTGCGCAACAACACTAGCAAGCCACCGCTAACGCCCCCTTACACGGGCCCTTTCCTTGTGATCCGACGCAGTCCGAAAGCATTACTATTAAGCATTTGTGGCAAAGAAGACTGGGTCTCCATTGATCGTCTAAAACATGCTTATCTCCTGCCAGATGACCCGCCTACAGTTCACCTCTCTAGATCAGGGCGCCCTATTTAACATGTAGAGTATGTCATTTTTAGGGAGGAGCCATGTACCAAACGTGTGTCACACGTTCGTACATAGTAACGATATTTCATTTTGCGTATATGTTATCTTCGCTCTCCCCTCACACTAAACAGAATCTGAAATAACATGCATGTTTTTCTCACCATTAACTGTTAACCGATGCGGTGTCGGTTTGAACAGGAAATTACCTGTTGCATTGAGTTTTTGTATAAAAAGGAGAGTATTCTGAAATAAAGTTACTCAGTTGCTTTCATTCTGTCTTTAAGTCACAACCCTCTCTCAGCTCGTCACTACAGCAGGACATGTGAAGCAGGGTACGTAATATACACCGCCTTTCCCCTTGCCCTGGGAATGGCATCTTATTTCAAAATTATTGGCTTTTTCAAACCAGATGATTGCCTCATTTGAAAAACCAAGTTTTTGAGCATAAAAGAATATCATGCTGTCTGGGCAAAACTGTAAGGTCTTGAATATTATTATTCAGACCACGAATATTGCAGTAAAAGTTTTTGAGCATAAAAGAATATCATGCTGTCTGGGCAAAACTGTAAGGTCTTGAATATTATTATTCAGACCATGAAAATTGCAGTACAGTAGACAACAATTTGGAAGTTCAGCATGTACTGGTCCTGGATTTCGCTTAATGTCTCCAGACATGATAAGATATTAGAGAAGTATTCGTCATATTAAAAAAATCATTATAAGTATAATGATAACAAAAGCAATATGTAGGGAAATATATATATATATATATATATATATATATATATATATATATATATATATATATATATATATATATATATATATATATATATATATATATATATATATATATATATATATATATATATATATATATATATATATATATATATATATATATATATAAATATATAAATATATATGTATATATATATATATATATATATATATATATATATATATATATATATATGTGTGTGTGTGTGTGTGTGTGTGTGTATACATTTGTATATATACATATCTAGTGATTGATAGAACACATTGAGTTGAGATAAAAATGTTGGATGAGGCCGGTCAACATGACAGAGACAATATACCAGGCAAGGGTAAGCACCCTCCAGAATAATCACTACATCTGAAGGGAAGAGAGTAAGGATGGATTTTAAAATGAATGGAGATAAGGCAAAGACAACCTCTTGATAAACCTCAAAGCATCCATGACCCTTATAAATTATTAAGCCTGCCCAACAAAGCATTTCATCTACAACAAGAGAAAGAAAAACCGATAGAATAGTCCTTGAGTGTACTGTTAAGCTACAGAAATATACCTCAAGACAGTGGAAGACCATGTTGCAGAGGCTATGACACTACCCTAGACCATAAAACAATGATTTGATTTGGGAGTGTCCTTCTCCTAGAAGAGGTACTTAGCGTTGCTAAAAGGTCTCTTCTACTCTTACGAAGAGGAAATTAGCCACTGAACAATTAGTGGAGTAGTTAACCCCCTTGAGTGAATAAAAATTGTTTGGTAACCTCAATGTTGTCGGGGGTATGAGGACTAAGGAGAATTAGGAGATAAAACGCCAGATTATTCATTGTATGTGAAGGCAAATGAAAATTAACCAGAGAAAATGATTTAATGTAGTACTGTCTTGTCAGTCAAAGGACCCGATAACTCTTTAGTGATAGTATATCAACGATGGCTGGTTTCCTGACCAACATGCCACGTACTAAATGTCTTAGATACCTGTTTTTCTAATTAATGGTCAAAACTTCCATAGTGCTATGCTTTGGGTATACAGCGTCACTTATTTTCACCGGCAAACAACTTTTCCTATGTGCTCCATACATTCTAGTTCTATAGATTTCTCAACGTTTACGATTATTGAAAAATCTATAATTTTATGACCCTTTATGATATAATTGTAGTCGAATAAAAGTAATTTTAGCTCAATTTCATAATACAACATTCGTCTCTCTCTCTCTCTCTCTCTCTCTCTCTCTCTCTCTCTCTCTCTCTCTCTCTCTCTACTATGCACCTTCTAACTTGACTAATGAAAGCAAAATAAGAAAATAGTCGAAAAAACTATTCAAATATCATATATTAAAGTATTTGTCAAGTTTAGTCACGTTTACTTGACATGTGATCGAGAATTAGAGCTCATAAAATCAGAATGGCGTATCCAGGATATGCATACATATGAATTTATATTTACTTCTGCTTTACAGTAATCAGTGAATGAAAGGGATTTTCATTTGGTAATTATCATCCATATTGGTTAATCATCAATATAACAAATTATAGACATGGCTATAGAAATTACATGAGTGGAATAAAAATACCCTTTGTAATAGAGTAACATTGTGTCTCATGGGATATTTGCTTTCATGAATATCTGTCTCTTTTAGTTCTTTTTTTTTTTAAAAAAGTACATATTTGGAGAGTAAATATATAAAGAAAAATATTCGCACCTCAATTGGTCTATGCTTTAGTATATTTTCATATGAAATCACTAAATGGAAAATTATTCAGTTCCTTTATATCCTTAGAAGATAGACTGATATATGGTCTCTTGGTGATATGAATAAATATGTTGATAAATACAAGTTTGTATATCATTATTTATTTATAACCTAAGTCGAAACATATTATAAAAATAGTGTTTTTTCTCCTGTACTCAAAACAAACAACAGTCTCGGGTGGACGTTGCAAAATCTACCAGAATAAGAAATTACAGACACCATTCAGTGTAACGTAAAAGACTAGATTTTTCTCTGTAAAACGTTTTTAAGCAGAAACGGTAGTATGTGTATGAAAGCCACCTTACGAAGCTAGGTAAGTCGTGAATAAGAACTAGTAAAAGAAGCATAAATAAAAGGAGTAGCGTTCAAATGTGTTAGAACCGACCTTTTTAATTGCATTATTTTAATATAATAGATGGACATTTTTAAAGGATGATTTCGATTTATTGTGTTGAGATTTATTTTCCCTTGATGATGATGATTAATTAATGAATTATTCTTTGGTAAACAAAGCAATGAGTTATAAAAATGTTGAATTCCACAGGAAGGACGGATGGATAGATTGTCGGTTGGTTAGCGGAGAGATTGACTAGATCTTTAACGTCAAGTCAATGAAATGATTTGAAAGAATATCTTAAGAAAAAAAGACTCACTGAAGTAAAAACTGTTTTTATCTTTTATTGCTCCATGTCTTTTTGTACCGCCTTTACAAAATGTTGGGCTGTAACTCAAAACGTCAGGCAGCGTGTTGTAACGTATTCACCACTTAGGGGAAGTTATATTAGTTGGTAGCTTCCTATTCGTATAATCTCTCTCTCTCTCTCTCTCTCTCTCTCTCTCTCTCTCTCTCTCTCTCTCTCTCTCTCTCTCTCTCTCTCTCTCTATAGATATATATACCCGGTGTATATATATATATATATATATATATATATATATATATATATATATATATATATATATATATATATATATATATATATATATATATATATATATATATATAATATATAATATATCTATATATAAATATAAATATATATATATATATATATATATGTGTGTATATATATATATATATATATATATATATATATATATATATATATATATATATATATATATATATAGGCAGATAGATAGATGGATAGATAGATGAATAGATAGGTACATCATATATATATATATATATATATATATATATATATATATATATATATATATATATATATATATATATATATATATGAATTTACTAAATAATTAATTCTATACGGGTTGGGGGAATGAAAAAGCGTATACCCATCAAAGGGAGGGATGGATCTATTATAACAAGAGAAGATGAAGAAAGATGGAAGACTTTAGTGAGGCCATGCATAGGAGATATGAAGGGAATAATTTGATTGATATGCCTGAAGCCGATGAAGATTTTGATATGCCCATGAAGGAATTCAGTGTCTTTGAAGTCGAAGCTATCATTAAAAACATCAGGAAATGGAAAGCATCTGGTTACGATGATACTGAATTAAAAAGAAGTGAGCACTAAAATACTTGCAAGATTATTTTGTAGAATTTGGTATGAAGAAGCAATACCTGATGAATAGGAATTAGAACTGCTGTTGAAAATATGTAAACAAGGAACCCTGACCTGTAAACATTAGAGGCATCACACTCACGTCAGGTATCATGAAAATATATAGTACGCTTATTATTAAGACACTGGAAAAAAAGGTTGATACAAAGATGAGAGATGACCAAGCAGGATTTAGAAAAGGCAGTTGTACTGACCAAATTTTTTTTTTGGATCAAGTTATATAACAATTCGTAGAATATATAAAGCCACTTTTAATGCCATTTGTGGATCATTAAAAATCCTTTGTTAATGTGCACGGGCCAGTTTTGTTGAGAGTTAGAATTCCTCCTATATTTGGATTTATACTGTTATTGAGCATAGGAAGTGCAAAAATAATGTTAGTGTAGTCCCATCAAATAAATTTCCAGTGTACAGCGTAACACTCTAAGGGAATCTGCTGTCACAAATGCTGTTTATCCTCTTCTTGGATTTTGTAATGCGTAGAACAGTTTTGAGATGGTGAAAAAGGATTGGACTGAATAAGGTAATAGGAAAGGTTGAGGTAAAGATCAATAGAAGAAAGACAGAGGTAATGAGAACGGAACATGCAATAAAAGATTAAATAAAAATGAAAGGAAAAAAGATTAATGAGGGAGAATCATTTAGATATTTAGGAACAATATATTCCAAGAAAGAGACTTTAGAATTGAAGTATAACGAAAGATTAAAAAAACAAAAATAAATCAGACATTGGCTAAGGTAAGTAAAATTGGGAAATCAAATCGCCTGAAATTACCTATAAAATTCAGGCTATATATCATTTTAGTGAGACCGGTAATATACTTTGAATATTTAGGAACTGTGATCTCTAATAAAAAGCCTCGAGAATTGAAGTTTAATGAAATAATAAAAAAAGTTAAGTAAAATTTAGAAACCAAATAGCCTGAAATGACAATAAAAGAAAAAAGTTAGGCGCTATATCAGTTTACTGAGATTGGTGTTACTGTATGGACATGAGTCATGGTATTTTCATACAACATTCTCCAACAGACTTAGTAGATATGAGAACAAAGCCCTCGGAAAAATATTTTGAATTGAATAGCAGGACAGAGTTAGAAATGAAACTATAAGAGAGATTACTCGAGTGCCATATAAGGTTGATATCATAGTGAGGGGTAGATGGAGATGGTTTGGGGATATTCTTCGCACTCCACTAGAGAGATGAGTTCACTAACCGTTTAAATGGGCTCCACAAGGCACTAGACTAGTTGGAAGAACCAGTCCTACATGGCTTAGGGCTATGAAGCGAGAAGTCAGAAACGAAGAATGGAGAAGTATTGAATTATTATATCAAGCCAGAAAACTGGTGAAACCTAACTGAGGCATTTGTGTCAATGGGCAAAGGAGAAGATGCTCTATACACACACACACACACACACACATATATATATATATATATATATATATATATATATATATATATATATATATATATATATATATATATATATATATATATATACATATATATGTATGTATGTATGTATATATATATATATATATATATATATATATATATATATATATATATATATATATATATATATATATATATATATACATACCTACATATATATATATATATATATATATATATATATATATATATATATATATATATATATATATATATATATATATATACATATATATATACATATATATATACCTACATATATATATATATATATATATATATATATATATATATATATATATATATATATATATATATATATATATATATATATATATATATATATATATATATATATATATATATATATATATATATATACATATATATGTATATATATATATATATATATATATATATATATATATATATATATATATATATATATATATATATATGTTGGTGTGGTACTGTTATAAACGCACATTATGGTTCCAATCAAATGTCTCTTCAATGTGCTATGTATTTTTAGACTTGCAGGTTACTTCTTCTGAATAAGTCTAAGTAAGTTAACTTTTAAAACAGTTTATTAGCAGATCCATCACAGGAGTATAGATGGTTTGGTCGGATGACCATTCCGTATGACATGTTGACAAGAACTAACAAAAATATAGTGTCTTATTATATCGTATACTTAGTTATCTCAGCATTTATGTAAAATTGTAAACACAACATTAATACAGGAAGCTATCTAGATCCGGTGAGACACAACTCTTTATCACGTCTGTATTGTGTTTACTCTTCATGAAAAATGTTACATTCCCAAGGTTTGGCTTTTGCATCCTGTTTATGACAGACTTGACGTTTCTCACACTCCTCCTGTCTTCTCCATTTACCTCTTGGGTCAGGGATTTAATTATGTAATTTATAAACATTACATTAGCACGGACAGCTACCTTCAGCTAAAAACATGTTTACTAGGGGCGTGACTGGATATATATATATATATATATATATATATATATATATATATATATATATATATATATATATATATATATATATATATATATATATATATATATATATATATATACTTTAACCATAAACAAGTGATTAAGGATGAATGTTCAAATAGGTACATTAAAAAAAATACATACCAAACAGACATTGTCAAAAACAAAGAAAAATGCATGGAAAATACAGATTATTATATGGTACATTGCTAGCAACTGATTATATGGTACCCCCCAAAAAATACTGATGTGCATATGATTCGGTAACTTGTTAAAGAATAGTTGTCACCTTTGTCAAAAAGAATATTTGTTACCTTGGTAAAGATATAATTTCAGTACACAAAAAAAAATTCCTGGTACTTACACGTACCACGGTTTCGTATATTTATATATAGGGCTTATATATTTTATTAGATGCCCATAGATTCTTTATTTCAACATTTAGGGCTTATATATTGTATTAGGTGCCGAAAAAAATTATTATTATTTTTTTAAAATGTTTTCAGAATGTAAATGTCTTAGAATCTCTTCAACTACATATTACTAGCGTACTGACCGCTTTTCGTACACAACAAACACTATTAAAAAAAAATTTTTACTCCTGCGAGCGAATAAAAACAACAATTTCAAACGGCTCCAAATTAAAACAAACAAGGAGTTTTGTCTTGACATGGCAAAACGTTCTGTTTGACCTCCATCTGTCTATGCCTTAACCTACGCTAAACAAAGATGTTAACGGCGATAAATATCATCACCGTAACGCTGATTGCTGCTAGTAACACGTAGAAATGAAGATCTGCATAAGTTGGAGAAGGGTGGTCCATCTCGGTTAATTTCATCAACCGCTTAGCCACTCGTGCGTTGTATGGGAGAGGTAAAGATGGGATTGTAGTGGACCACGTGAAATTCGCGAAGTAGGCCAGTTCTCTGATGATAATGTTAATTCCTCGGACCGTGTAATTCGTGGACGTACCGATGCAACCATCTGCTGCAACGAAGATTTGGGAATAGGACGTGGATCCGTCCGGGCATGATACATTGAAGCCGGCCTTGTCGTATCGTATCCACGAGCTGTTGTTCAGTCTGCAATTGAACTTATTATCGTCAAAGGGATAAAGTTTTTTCAGACAATTTTCATGTGTATGGGAGAGAGCACCGTTAAGCACTATACCTAACTCGCATGAATCCATTGATTTTTTATGGAATTCAAAGGAGTCAGCTGTACATATTTTTTTATTCATTGCGTCTGAACAGTGAGTTAATTTATTTAAGTCTTTAATGACCGTATATGTTTCCTTGTCAGGGGAAATCAATACGTGTCCTGTCAAACTGTATATTACTGGGCTTGAGTTATTTGTCATGAAAGTCAGAAATGGTGATATCATGTTTGATTGCCAGGTATCGGAGGAATCATAGGGATGTGTAATCATGATCCTGTAATTTTCAATGCTTACTGTAATTAGGCTGTAATAAAATTCTAATTTATGTGCATCTAACAAAGGAATATAACCTATTTTCTCAAGTCCGTTCTCCAGAATTAATGTTAAGTCTTTTATCGGCAATAAATGCGGTGAGAGAACACCTTTAGTCGCTAACGTAATAGCTTCCACATAGTCTTTGGATTTCTCAATGAAATGTGCAATATTATTATGGATATGATCTATTTTTGAATTATAATACGTTAATGTTGTCAACAAGTCTTGTACTTCCATAATCTGACTGATATTACTAGAATTTTCGTTCACCAAACTCATAATTTAATTGATAGAAGTTAACTGATTCCTTAGTTCTGATAAAACTAATTCGTTTTCATGTGTTAAAAACTTAATTTTCTTTTTTTGATTACTAAGTTTAAGACAATTTGAAATCCCTAAACCTAAACTTGCAACAGATCCAAAGATGTTTAGTGCAGCAAAAATAAACGGGTTACGTTTTTCAAGGTTAGTGCGTCTTACTGTCCACATCAAAAGTTCCCGAGCCAAAGATTCTGCCTCGTAAGTCTTATTTTGCAAGTCGTTGGATAGCATCTCTGCAACTTTTAGTTTTGATGCAAGCGAACTCTCTGTATTAAAAGGATAGTGTCTTTTATGCCTTTCATTTAATGAAGCAGCAAACCTTGAAATGGCTCTCATCAAGCTAGTGACGTCATTCTCTGGGAGAAAAATTGCTTGCATGCGTACTTCTATAACTATATTACTTGCAGTAATAAATACGTTTTCTGTTCTCTCTGCTGTAGTGCCATATTTAAAATCTATACTTTTAGTTTTAGAGCTCTTCCCACACGAGAAAAATGTCCGTGCGAACATCACTCTTAAAAATAAAAACTTCATCTTGGAAACCTGTAATGAGAAAAATATATGTAATTACTCCTGTTTTAAGAAGAAAAAAATGTTAACATATAATTTTCATAGATAAAAAATATAAAAAAATTCCCTCACTTCCTTGTCTCTTATTTTAATTTCTTATGTGAGCCAACGGTACAATTCTCTCATTAGTGGGTTGGTATACATTTTGAACTCTAAATCTATTAGCCGTTAATGTTTCCAAAATGTTAAATGGGCCTTCAAACTTAGGTGTTAGTTTATAATTGAGTCCTTTATGTACATTTACCTGTATGTATACATTATCACCCATGGTATATGTTTCAGTAGGCTTCGCTATTTTATCATGATTCATTTTCATTATGATTTGTGATTCTTCTTAATTCTTTCGAAAGATATCAAAACAACTTTTGCTTGCATTTATACATTCTTTTAAAGGATTTGATAAATTAGTTGTAGGCGTTAATACATGGAAAGGCGTTCTAACTGAGGTACCATGCAATGCCTCGTGCGGCGACATTTTAATTGATATATGATATGAGTGATTCAGAGTACGTAGTACTTAGTATCCCTGTTGGGGTCTGATCCCCCTAGTGTTAATCTTAATATGTTTAAAACCTTCCTATTCACTCTTTCCACTAGCCCATTCGACTCTGGGTGATAGATCATGGTATTGATTTTCTTTATGCTAAGGAATTCACACAATGAGTTAAGGAAATGATTATTAAATTCTCCACCCGAGTTTGAGATTATCATGTGTGGAATTCCATGTTTACAAATGTAACACTCGTAAAACTTCCTACCGCATTCAATCACAGTTTTAGTTTTAAGCGCTATCAGTTCTGTATATCGAGTCAAAGCATCTACAATTACTAGGAGGTGCTTATCTCCTCTCTCTGACTCGTAAAATCATGTTAATAAATCTAAATGCATCCTTTCAAATGGTTGATTGGGCACGGGATAAGCCCCTAGGCTGACAGGTGTTTTCGTGTGCCCTTTGTTTTCCTGACAAGTGCGACAATTAGCTATGTGTTTTTTATATCTGTAGGCATCGTATGACAATAAAACAATGATTTGGCTTTGGAGAACCCCGGGTGTCCATGCAATGGATTTGCATGCAACCAATTTAGGACAGTGGATATAAGTGAGATTGGTACCATTACCTGGTCGTTAGTCACATGTGGTCTATTGTGGGTTTTCCTTGTCACGGATCTACACAGAATATTGTCCTTGATTATATAATTCTGCTGCGTATACTTCATATATTCCTTTTCCTCACGATTTCCTTCTAAAGCATTTATAATTTTTTCTAATTTCTGATCTTTTCTTCTTGTTCTGATACAGTTTTAACAGTAGGCATGGATGTTGATATATCTATTAATTCAGCTAATGGCTTCGTACAAGATGACATGGGGTTGCGTGATAATGCATCAGCAATGATATTTGCTTTCCCTGGTAAATACCCGATTCTCGCGCCAAAGTCTTGAATGATCAAATGCCACCGAGTTCGTTTGGGGCTGTGACAAAAGCCTTTAAAGAAGTCGGTTAGGGGTTTATGATCAGTAAAAACCTTGACAGGATAACTGTATATTATGAACTTAAAATGCACTATTGAATTAACAATAGCTAGCCCTTCCTTGTCTATTACTGCATACTTACTTTCGGAAGTTCTCAGTTTTCGTGAATAAAAAGCTATCGGGAAAAACTGTTTTTCATATTGCTGAAGCAATACCCCACCTACTCCTAAGTCTGAGGCGTCTGTTGCAATGAAGAATTCCTTACCGAAGTCAGGAAATTTTAAGATAGGAGAACTACACAGTTCATCTTTCAAGGTATTGAACGCCTGTTGATGCTGCTCAGACCATATGAAATCTACGCCCTTCTTCGTAAGATCAGTTAGGGGAGCGGCAATTATTGAATAATTGCGTATAAAACGCCTGTAATATCCACTACACCCCAGAAATTGCTGTATTCCCTTGACATTAGTAGGTATCGGAAAGTTACGGATAGCCGACACCTTATCGTGGACTACTTTAAGACCTTGGCTAGACACCGTAAAACCCAAATAGACCAATTCTGTATTGAAAAATTCACACTTACTAATCTTTACCCTTAAGTTATGTTGTCTTAGTCTCTGTAGTACTAGTTCTAGTTTACGTAGATGTTCTTCTAAGGTATTGGAAAAGATTACAAGGTCGTCCATATAATCATGCAATATATCCCCTAGCAAGTCTCCAAACACTATGTTAATCATTCTAGTAAATGTTATGGGAGCACAACGCAAACCAAAAGGCATACGTAAAAATTCATAATGTCCCCTGGCTGTGCTGAAGGCAGTGTATGGGATACTATTTTCTTCTAATAATATCTGGTGAAAACCTTTAAGTAAGTCCAAACGGGTAAAATATTTATTCTGACCTAACAAAGATAAAATATCGTCAGTACATGGCACTGTGAATCGATCAGGGATCGTCTCCTCATTTAGGCGACGGAAATCTACGCAGATACGCCATGTTCGATCTTTTTTCGGTACAACTATTAATGGAAAATTATAAGAGCTGTTCGATTTCCTAATGGCTCCTTCTTCTAGCATTTTACCTACTTCATCATTCATCTCATTCTGGAATTTCATAGGGAGTCTGTACGAGGGTACATAGATAATTTTCTGCTTGTCCTTTAACCTTATTTGATGTTCGATAACATCTGTTTTTCCTAAGGATCCATCCATGGTGGAAAAAACATCATGATATTCAGTTAAAAGTCCAAAACATTTCTGCTGAATTTCTTCTTCTTGAATGTCTTTATTGATTTTATTTTTAATAGATTGCAAAAGGGATTCATCCGCAACTGATTGAGCGTGATTGATTTCAGCGACGGTAAGAATACGATGTTTATAAACTTCTACATCCAAGATATGCTGATTTTTGTGAATTACTAAAGTGGTATTTAAATGATTACAGACCTCAATATTACATTGTTGTTGTGAGCCTATTGTATAAATAGTTTGTGTGATGGACAATCCGTTAGTTTTCAAAGTGTCGGAAAGGATTAATATTTCAGATCCCGGTAACGTTTTCTTTACTTGCACTATTAAATTTGAAGGTACGTTCGGCTCGATAGAATGCGTGCAAGATTATATTACGGGTGAACGAGAATTCTGTTAGGTCACGTATATTATTTCTTTATTAATGAGACAAGTTATTGGTTCTTCAATGTACGTCACTATTTTATAAGTCGTCTCCTTTATATCCAAAACTGATTTTAAGGTATTAGAAGACTTATAGAATTTTCCTTTGATATACACGCCATGCTTGGCAGGGGCTAAGATAATGTTTTGATTGCCCATAGATGGGTATCCTATAATTACACCTGGATACATATCAATGTTTTGTACAACGTGCACCTTTCCTCAACCTCTGCGTCATTTCGCACACATTCACGTCGACGTTGTAGGCCCCCTACCCACATCACAAGGACATCGTTACCTGTTTACTGTCATCGACCGCTTCACTCGTTGGCCTGAAGCCATTCCCATGGAAACTGCAATGTCCGCCTCATGTACATCTGCCTTACTCTCAGGATGGATTGCAAGATTTGGTATCCCTGAGCATATTACTTCTGACAGGGGTATCACTTTCACCTCTTAATTGTGGACATCATTAGCAAATCTCCCGGGCATCACCCTACATCAGACAATGGCCACCAAAGGATTACTTTGCAATGCTCTACAATAGTAATATAAGAAAAAATAAAACACATGAGCAGGTACCAGACAACACTATGAGAAGTAAAGAATGCATAAAAAGACATGAAGAGGCAAAGTAGCTGTAGAAAATATCCTAACAATTGATTTAACAATAGATCGAGATTTCATACTAGTAAAACTGGCAGAGCCTTCCACAAAATATCTGCAAGAATGCTCTATACCTACTGTTTGGAAAAAACTATTTCATATTACTACCTCACAAATAGGAAGACACAAGAGACCTAAAACATTATCGCCTAATAAGCTTTCTCTCCGTAATATAAAAAACATATACAAAGATCATATAAGGTCAAATAGACACATAGCTAGAATCTAATCAACCAGGAGCAGACAGACTTTAGGGTATGGTGTTCAACAGATGACCCTATCCATGTAATTTACCATCTAATCCAAAAGTCCCAAAAAGTATGACAAACCTCTGTGAAAAGCATTAACAGACAATGGAAAATCTTTTAATTCTATCAAAGCCTTAGCAGTAATGAAAGCCCTTAAAAAAAAATATATGAATGTTATGATAGAACACTTGAAGATATAAATGCAGGAAGTACATCAATACTAAAACTGCATAAAGGAGTGAGAATATATCATTTGAGAAAGGAGTTAGACAGAGAGACCTAATCTCTCCTAAACTACTCCTAACGTATCCAGAAGTTTTTAATAATTTAGATTGGAAAAATCTAGAAATTGATATTGATGAGGAATACCTTTCCAACATAAGATTTTCAGATGACATAGTTATGGTTATTGAATCGTGGGCGCATTTACAAAAGATGATACATTTGAGTAGAGAAAGCAGAAATGTAGGAGTGAAAATATAAAACTAAGGTAATGATGACAGAAAATGCAGAAAAACAACAAATAAGTGTTGTGGCCGAATAACTAAAAATGAATATACATACTTGGAACACACAGTAAGACATTTGGTAAATTAAAGGAGATTGTGAAAATTAAAATGCCACTTTCTCTAAAAAGAGAATTATTTAATTTGATGGTCATATCAGTATTAACTTATGCATAAAAAATTGGGGCCTTACTACATCTTTATTGCTCACATTATTCTTTCCATGGGTTTTTGAGTTGTAACTAGCTTCCGTTCAAAAGCTTTTGTAAGGCTCCAAGTCTCTGATGCATGAATTAATGTTGATAAAAGCATAGTATCAATATATTTTAATTTTAGAGAAAGTGGCATTTTTTCATGATCATATTTTATTTACCATAAGCTCGCCATCTCCTGATTATCTCATGAACTGAGGGAACACTTACTGTCTGTCCAAGTTCGTATACTTATTAACACTCTCAATAGGTTGGGTTATATGCATTATTTGTTGTCTCTTTGTATATTCAGAGATTATTATTTTAGCTTTACTCATATTGATTTTCAGTCCTACATTTTTGGATGGTCTATTCAAATCTTCTATCATCTTTTACAATTCTTCTCATGACTCACTACACAGAACTATGCCATCTACATATCTTATGTTGTTTAGGTATTCACCATTAACATTGATTCCTGCCTTTCCTCTCTAAATTGTTAAGAACGTCTTCATGACACGCTATGAAAAATTATCAAGAGATTGGGTCTTCCTGTCTAAATCCTTCCTCAATCGAAATTTTCTTACAATCTTTGTGTAATTTTAGAATTTCTGTACTTATTGTATAAATATCTTCGTGTTATAACGTAAGAATCATCTATGCCTTGTCTTTAAAGTGATTTCATTAATTTAGAAGTTTGGACAGGATCAAAAGCTTTCTCATAGTCTAGAAATACCATACATAGTACTTTGTAATACACTAATGATTTTTTCATTAGTTGCTAGATAACATGAATATGGTCAGTTCTTGAATACCAACTTCTAAAGCTTACTTGCTCTGTTAGTTGATTACAGATTAGCTGCCCCTCTATACGGCCTAATGTGATCCATGCAAATATTTTATATATTACTGTGAGTAAACTTATTGGGTGATGATAACCTTTTAGTTATTTTGTATCCCCCCTCTTGCGAATTAGTATAAGGAGGATGTTTATCCAACCTGCAAGTAAAGAGCATTCTATAAACTCATTCCCTATTTCGAATAAGTTTAGGCTATTAGTTCTTAAGCCAAAAATTTTTTTATATGCCGTTTATTTTATCTATCTTTTTTCAGTTATAATTCTATCTAAATTAAGAACGAGTTTTATGTTTTGAATTTCGTGTAATATCTAGTCTATATAGGACAATTATATAATATTTTAATTGATAATTAGGTTATTTGTTTTTGGTTTTGAACTATGGTGATAAGGTATGAAGGTGAGAGCCTCACAAACAAGAGAAGTACTTTATAGTCGTGATAATACTGTAATAGTCATAAAAAATCAAGGTTTTTAAAATGACTTTCAATTAGTCCATACACACACACACACACACACACACACACATATATATATATATATATATATATATATATATATATATATATATATATATATATATATATATATATATATATATATATATATATATTACATATAGTGTGTGTAATGAGAAAGTCAACTTTTGGATATTGAACTCCGCAGTGTAGAATTTCAGGACCCTGTCTAGAGAATAAGATCTGGCTGTTACTAGAAAGGGTGAAATAATTAGATTGGGATATGATATGAATCATAGGATTGAGGGAAATTAGAAGAACTGGGGATTATTTTTTAGAGAAATGCATGTGTTTGTGTGTGTAGTTCTGTATAGAGTTATATATGGACTAGAAAAGGATCTTCGGAAAATGAACATTGCAACGTACAATATCAGGACCGTGTCTGGGGAAGATCTTGCTGTGTTACTAGAGGTGAAATTGGTAAATTTGGATCTAATAAGATTGAGTGAAATTAGAAAACGGGGGAGTCTTACACAGAGTTGAAAGATGATTATATAGTTTCCTTCAAAGGACATGAAAGGAACAAATAAAATGGAGTTGGTTTTCTTATTAATAAAAGTCGTGTTGGTAACATAGAATTTTATATTATAAGTGATAGACTTGTAATATTGATTATAAAAGTAAATAAAAAGTATAAAAGGAAGATCACTCAAACGTATGTACCAACAGCAACCAATGCAGAGGAAGAAAGAGCAACTTTTTATATAGATCTGGAGATATGAAAAAAAAAATTGTTTCAGGTTACTTCTGTGTGAAGTAGGTCAAAACAAGAGACTATAATCAGCTTTAGGTAAATTTGTAGTTAGTCCTAGAATCCCTGCTTGAGAAATTTGCTTGAAAGAAAAAACAATCCAATAATCATCAACATTTTTTTTATGAAAAAATAAACATTAAAAATGAACACGAAGCTCATATATAGGAAAAAAAAACGAAATAAATTTTATTTTCAATGAAAAGGTTAACTTAGACAGTGATAACAAATCAAAGTCAAACGATAGAATTGTTTGAAGTTAAATTTGTCTAGATCTAAGGAAAGAAAGAAAGAAAGAAAAAATAATCTTATGAACAAAATAAACTCCTGCAAAAAGAGAAGAGTATGATTAGTTCAGCTTGCCAATGAAAAATAGGTACTCCTATTTACGTGGCAAAATGGAAACATATAAAGAAATGAATAGTCAAATACGAAAAAGAATTACGGGGATTAGCCCAAGCGATCGGTGGAAAAGTTCCAAAAAAGATTAAGGAAAACTATCGGAAAACACCAAAAAACTAATAAAGAGAGGATTGGGAATGAGGGTAAAATTCAAGCTGGATAAAATAGAATTAGCATAACGATCAAAAACAATAAACTAACTAAAAACACAACAAACTCGTAAACACAATCAAAAAAACTTTAGGAAACAATAAAGGGAGGAGTAAGCATCAAGTTAAAGAAAAGTAGACTTGGAACACGGTGCCAATAGATGAAAATGGATGGATCAACAAAGAGATAGGGTGATAAAAATTGCTGACGATAGCTATGCAATGCTATACGGTAGTGATATAAGTAATAACAATACCATTTGAAATAATGAAATTCCTGATCTGGAACTTGAAGTAACAGTAGAAGTGAAGAAAGCATTAAAAGCAAATCAGAAAAAGATGGCCTAACAAATGATTTGATAACAGATAGAGGTATTATAATAACAATAAATTTCACTGAACTTTAACCAAAGTGTTTGCAAAAATGCTCTATGCCTTCAACTTGGGATAAGAAAAATATCATTTACTAATTCATAAAAACAGACACAGAAGACCGGAAAAATTACCGCGTAATAAGTTTACTCTCAGTAATATATGAAATGCTGTATAAACGAAGGTCTTAATAGGCAAGGTGGAAAGAAAGCTAGACTTTAATCAGCCAAGAGAGGAGGCAGGTTTTAGAAGTGAATGTTAAACAACTGACTATATTCATGCATTTAACCGGCTAATGGAAAAGTTTTATATTTTGTGTAAACTTTAGCAGTAATAAAAGCTAATCAAAGACTAGGAATAGATGTTACTTAAGTTAGAACACTTGAAGATATGAGTAGTACAGCAATGATCAGTTTACATAAATTTAGTGAGAAAATTCTAATAAAGAAAAATAGTTGGACAAGGGAACATTACCTATCTTAAATTATTATCAGCACGTTTAGAAGTTATTAAGAATTTAGATTAGAAAAATTCAGAATTTAAAGAAGAATACCTTAGCAACTTGAGATTTGCAGATGATTTAATTCTATCTAGTGAATCATGGAAGAACTTACAAAAGATAATAGATTTTAATAGAGAAAACAGAAATGTGGGATTGAATATGAATATGAACCAAACTAAGATAATGTTCATTGACTGCAGAATACAAATAAGGGTTAAAGACGAACCTCTAATGATTATTAATTAATTTACGCACTTAGGAGTCGATAAGAATTTTCCCAGGTCATGAGACCGAGATTGAAAGAAGAATAAACATAAATTGTAGAGATTTTGTTTAACAACGAGGATATGAAACGTAAAATGTCACTTTCCCTTGAAAGAAAAATATTTAATCAGATGATCCTACCAGTATTACCTTATGCATAAAAAACATGAAGCCTTACAAAAGCATTAAAATATTAGCTACTTACAATTCAGAGAGCTATGGAAAGAATAACGATGGGATTAATACTAAGACAGAAAAAAAGCAGCATGGATACGAGAGCAAAAAAAGTAGAAGATATTCCAACAACATGTAAGAAAAAGAAATGGATGTGTGCAGGAGGCATAATGAGAAGGAAAGATGATACATGGACTTTAACAATAACAGAATGAGTCCCTAGAAAGTGAAAAAAAAGCATGAGGGGTAGAGGATAATGCATTCTGGGATTAAGAAAATTTTCTAGTATATCTATCTATCTATCTATCTACTTTTTTATATATATATATATATATATATATATATATATATATATATATATATATATATATATATATATATACATATATATATATATATATATATATATATATATATATATATATATATATATATATATATATATATATATATCATCATCATCATCATATCATCATCTCCTCTTACTCCTATTGATGCAAAGGACCTCGGTTAGATTTCACCAGTCGTCTCTATCATGAGCTTTTAATTCAACAGTTCTCCATTCATCATCTTCTACTTCGCGTTCCAGAGGCCTCAGCCATGTAGACCTGGGCCTTCTAAAAATTCTGGTGCCTTGCGGAACCCAGCTGAACGTTTGGTGAAATAATCTGTCTTTGGGGGTACGAAGAACATGCCGAAACCATCTCCATCTACCCCTCATCATGATCTCACCCACATATGGCACTCGAGTAACCTCTCTTATAATTTCATTTCTAATCCTCTCCTGCAACTTGACCCCAATATCCTTCTGAGGGTTTTGCTCCTAAATCTACTAAATCTGTTGGAGATTTTTCATTTTCTTACCATGACTCATGTCCATTGATTAACATCGATCTCACTGAACTGATATATAGTCTGATTTTTATATGTAATGTCAGGAAATTTTATTTCCAAATTTTACTTAACGTGGCCATTATCTGATTTTTTTTTCAATCTTTAGATAAACACTAATTCTAAAGACCCTATATTGGAGATCAGAGTTTCTGAATACTTAAATGATTCTACCTCATTAATCATATCTCCTTCCAAAGATATTTCATCTTTCATTGCATAGTCTGCTCTCACCATCTCTGTCTTTCTTCTATTTACCTTCAGCTTAACCTCCTGTGATATTTCATGCATTCAGGTCAGCAATCATTGCAAATACTGTGGTGTTATGCTAACAAGGACAGCATCTTCAGCATATTCTAGGTCTACTAAATTCCTATCACCAACCCAGTCCAATCCTTCTCCACCTTCTCCAACTGGTCTACTCATTACAAAATCTATGAGGAGGATAAACAACATAGGTGACAACACATTCCCTTGTAGTACTGAACTGTTCAGTGGAAATTGATTTGATAAGACTCTATTAACATCAACTTTGCACTTGCTATGCTCATGAAGAGACTTGATCAAATTTACATATTTATGAAGAATTCCATAATAACGTAGGACTCTCCACAAAATTAGTTGGTGTACGCCATCAAAGGCTTTATATTAGTCTGCAAAGGCCATCAAAAGTTGATTTCTATATTCTAGGCATTGCTGTACAGCATGACTAAAACTAAAAATTTGGACAGTGCAACTCCAGTCTCTTTTGATCAAGCATACTATATATTTTCATAACAACTAGCTTAAGTGTGATGACTATGTAATTATTGCAATCAGCCAGGTTTCCTTTTTTTGCCATTTTCACCAACCCACCTAACTCCCATTCATCAGGTTTTGCCTCTGCATGCCACATTCTACAAAATAATCTTATAAGTAGTGTGAGAGTCACTTCATTTTCGTCCTGTATCATCTTGGCAGTTATTCCATCGTATTCAGGGGCTTCCCATCTCTTAAATCTTTTGAGGATAGCTTTTACTTCACACACACTAAATTCATTCATGGGCACATCAAGGTCTTCATCAGCTTCAGGGATATCAATCCAATTATTCCCTTCTATTCATAACCTTACTAAAGTGTTCCATCCAACGTTGTCTTTCTTCATCTTCTGATGTTATAATGGACCCATCTCTCTTTTTTATTCGTAAATGCTTTTTCTTTGCCACAGTCGAAATATCATTAAAAATTCTATTAGCAATTCTTACACCATAGCCACTTCCTAAATTCATAGCCTTACTAGGCTCACCTGCTTTATTGTCTAAATATTTTCTTCAGACATTCCTGGCTTTTCTTTTGGTCTCACTATTAATAGTGGAATACTTAGCATGCTCTACCTTGTAATTTTCATTACTTCCTCGAAAACTTTCAACAATCAATTTCATTTTTTATCTCATTTTTACAGTATCCCAAATATCATTAGATATCCATGGTTTTCTCCTTGTAATTATGTCCCAAAACTTCACTACCAACTGACTGATACATGTTCTTAATATCACACCATTCTTTATTAATTGTCTGCTCTTCGTCTCTTAGAGTCTCTAAAACTGCAAATCGATTCCTATATTCAATTGCAAATGTTTCTATTTGTTCTTCTTATAAATGCTTAGTTGTATCAAACCTTGGTTTTCTATCTACCTGTCTGTTGGGTGTTTTCAGTTTAAAATTTACTGTTACAATGAGGAGATAGTAATCGCTGCCAATATCCACACCTCTATAGCTTCTTACATTCCTCAGAGTCCTTCTCTCTTTATTAATGGCAATGTAATTGTCACATGGTGAGATTCATGTATACTTGAGGATATTCTTGTGCTTAAAGAGAGCTCCTCCAATGACAAGATTGTTTGCTGAAAAGAAACTTATGAATTTTGCTCCATTTTCATTTGCAACTTCGTCAAGACCTTTGACACCCATCACATCCTCTATCCCAAGATTATTGTTTCCAACCTTAACATTAAAGTCGCCAATCTAAACTTTCATATCACTTTCTGGGATGTCTCTATTACACTCTACCGTTCTTCATAGTATTCATCTTTCCTTTCTTCAGGGGAATTATTTGTTGGGGAATAGCAAACTATAATACTCTTGTGCACGGTTTTGATTTGAGCTTTCCACTAGGTTTATGCCTTTTCTGATCTTGGTGTCATCATCATTCCTACCCCATCTCTTCCAACTTCATTTGATCTTCCTTAATATATATATATATATATATATATATATATATATATATATATATACATATATATATATATATATATATGTATATATATATATATATATATATATATAAAATATATATATATAAAATATATATATATATATATATATATATACATATATATATACATATATATATATATATACATATATATATATATATATATATATGGCCTTGGATTAAAGTTTCTTTACCAATCCCCTTACATAGTGTTTGACTTAGTTCCAATATCTCCAAACTATATTTCATAAATTTACTCTCCACTTGCTGTAACTTCCCAATCGGATTCTTGCTTCTAACATTCTAAGTACCTATTCACAATTTTTATTTAGTATTTATTGTATGCATGTGGGTAATGTATATATGAATATATGTAAGTATGTATGTATATATATATATATATATATATATATATATATATATATTCATAAATATATACATAATTATTTTTATACATATATACAGTACATACACATACACACAGGATACGTGGACGACACAGCCGTTACAGCTTCCGATCTCGGTATGCTACAACTAACACATTTCCTGTCTTTAAGGCATTGTCCTGCTTGAACGGGCAATACCACTGTCCCTTGCCTCTGCTATTCAAGAGCAACCTTTCAACCTTTAAAACCATTCCCCTTCACAGTCCCTATCTTTAACGGTCGCTTGAAGAGTTTTTGCTAGTTTTTCTTAGCTTTTTGAGGGATTTTCGATCATGGATTGTTCAGCTTCTTCCTCATCGACTTAGTTGAGTACCCATTTTTCCTGTGTTAGAGATTTTCACGCCTCCCCCAGTATTTTTATCAATTTGCCTGATTTTATTTTTCCGAGGCCAATATGCGGTTGGCACTATTGCATCACGTTGCAATCGCTACATAACACTTAGTTATTTAGTCATTTTACTGTAGGAATATGTTGTATATACTGTGAAGTGATCTACGTTAAAGACATATTTTTTGCTTGATATCTGTTCTTCTATAATGTGCACTGATGTATTAAATAACAAGAATTATAAATGATATGGTCTCCATACCTATCACATGAAATATGTCCTTTTCCCAGTTATTAGCAAAATACAGTAATGAAGAGAAAATGCAAATAAGAATTATAGAAATAGCTTATTACAAAATTATCGCCACTAACGCAGCAATGACTTTCAATAATAATAATAATAATAATAATAATAATAATAATAATAATAATAATAATAATAATAATAATAAAAATGACAATAATAATAATAATAATAATAATAATAATAATAATAATAATAATAATAATAATAATAATAATAATAATAATAATAAACTGGAAACACCAGAAACAGTTGAGGAATATGTTTACTGGCTCAAAACCTTCCGAGACTTACATATAAAAATGCCAGAAAATCTCCTGCATTGTATAAGGGACCCCCAATCACCAGAGTGGATGTCCTCAGTTAGGAAATGTCTAATTCAAAAGATAAAAATATGGTAATATTACAAGAAATTACATACCAGTCAGGCATTCCAAGTAAAAGGCTATACATATACCAAAGGAAACAAAGACCATCCCCAGTCAGCAACAAGGATGCAAAAGGAAATGTAGGGGCACAAAAAAACCAGCAACTGTGACAAAATGGTACTGAAGAACACGAAAAGAAGGAAAAGCACCCTGAGTGATGTATGGATTGACTTCAAGAAAACCATCGACATGAGATTACCATCATTGATCATAAAATGCTTAAAAATATATGGTGCAGAGGACAAGGCTATCAACTTCCTAAGAACATACAATGTAAAACTGGAAAATTTTTCATATGTATTCTGAAAAACGGCTTCCATTGGTCAACATCAGCGATGGAATCTTCCAAGGAGACTTTCTATCCCCATTACTCTTTGTAGTAGCTATGTCTACCATGACAAACGTGCGAAAGTGACCGAATTTGTTTACCAACTGTAGAAAGGAGGTAGCAGAATATACCACCCAATGTTCATGGATGCCATCAAGCTGTTTGGGTAAGATTTCAAGAAAATAGTCATGCTATTCCGGATGGTAAGAACAGTATCAAGAGACACCAAGATTGAGTTTGGAATAGAAAAATGTGTTCGAGTTAGCGTTGAGAAAGGAAAAGTAACAATGACGGACAGGATAAATCTGCCAGAAGGAAATGTCATCAAGGATATACATAAAAAAGGGTATAAATATTTCTGGATAAAAGAAATAAAGGCGATAAAACCTCAAGAGATGGAGGAAAAGATTAAAACAGAATACACGCAAAGAATCCAAGCTAAAATAAAATTAAAGCTTATCTGTGGAAATATGTTGACGTCTATAAACACCAAGGTAGTGCCAGTAATTACGTACAATGCTGGAATAATAGACTCGAAGAAGACAGAGATATGCAACAGGGATAGAAAAACTTCAAATGTAATGAACATGTACCAAGTAGTGCATGCACTGAAGGAGAAAAGGGACTCATCGGGATAGAAGATTGTGTCAACATCGAAACTAAAGCACTAGGACAGTATCTTAAGACAATGAAGATGAAAGGCTAAAGAGTGCATGGAAAAAAAAACAAAACAAACAAACTTGATAATGGAGGAGGGATACTCAGTAGTGTATAAGGAGAGCACATGAAAAGAGAAACTAGGAGAAACGAGAAAAAAAAAAGTAGATGGACAATCCCTGAGACTAATGGAAGAATTGGCCAGTAAGGAAACATCGCAGTTGCTTCGGAGAAGAAAACATTAGAAGGAAACTGTATGGAAAATCAGGCCTTATGAACTATAGAAGTTCAACAAGCAAAAGACGTAAATAACATTACTACAAAGTACAGGAAATGCAAGGCAAAAATAAAAAAAAATAAAAAGAAACAAACACCTCTTGCTGAGAATTAATATAAGAAATTACTTGATATCGTGGTTAAAGCTCTTCACTGGAGTCTCAATGAAATACAATGCAGCAAGAAATGGTGCGAACACCAGCTTTAAGCTGTGGTAGAAAATATTCAGACTAAACTACTATGAGACTACAATATAAGGCCGGGCAGGAAAAGGAATCACTCATAGATGTCACAGTATCGTTGTACTTTCGAGTGAAAGATAAGGGAGATGAAAAATAGAAGAGTAGCATGACTTGCGAATTTAATTGAGAAGGTTATGGAATGTGCAAGTAGAAGTGGAGCCGCAGTGACCATACTGAGTCTTAGGAAGGTAGGTGACGATATAACCTAGAACTTGTACTGAAGAATGTGCTACATGAAACAGCCCATGTTGTGAGGAAAGTGATGGATTCCTAAGGAAGGTAAATACAATCCTGAACCTCGCACTATAAAACGCTAGTATCTGTAGGTTGTGATTTATGAAAAAAACATTATAATGTTGATATTATTATTATTATTATTATTATTATTATTATTATTATTATTATTATTATTATCACTTGTAAGGAATTGCATTATCAAGTTGATTTAGGTATTGATTTACACCATTGGATAGAATGCTTCTAACAACTACTATAACTATTCACAGACACAATAATAGTACTGTTAATATCTCCTTTTTTTTTTTTTGATGTAGTAAAATCAAAGTCGACAGTATATTACCCAATCTCTTCCCCCAACGGAAATGGGTCTTCTTAAAAGGATTCAGTTATCTCATGAAAAAAAATTAATCACTTATCAATAGTTATAGTCCCAATATAGGTAAAAGTTTCTTATTGGTAAAGATTATGTTTAAGCACAATTCTATTATTATGATGAAACATTAAAAAAAAAAAAAAAAAAAAAAAAAATCTTGTACCACCAAACCATGAATAGAATATAACCTTAACAAAGTTAGACCTGCTTTGCGGAGTGTGCTGTGTAGCATATATATTGCAATACTCTAAGTATGTTGTAAGCATATTCATTCTATCAAAATATCAAAACTTGTACGATAAAAAATGTGTAATTAAACAATAACATTCATAGACTCTTCCTCTTGGATTCCTCTTTTTCTTGTTAAAACTTAAAGATAATATAACACGAAACTTGTTAGTGATGATTTTGTTGCTCTTGTCAGTGTCAAACACTATATTCATGCTTATAATGAATCGGTAATGAATCCATTTTTTTTTCCATATGTTAAAGTTTACAAAATTTTAGTTGATGTATATTAGGGAAAATTTAAGGTTACTTTTCTATAAAGGCATTTTGATTTTAAGCAGATATTATAGACCACACTAAAATATTCCTCAATACAAGAATGTGAAAGAAGAATGATTATAATTACTCTGTTTGAAAAACACTGTGTACTCTTGACTGATAAAAGAGGTTTCTGATTATTAACCTTTCTTCTGAAAGTCTTCTCGACAGATAACTTAAGGATAAATTTCAGCTCATATTGCAAAAAGTTTCAGTCTTGATTTAACCCCAAAGGCTTAAACTAAAGGAGTGGGAGTACGTGGGCTCAATTCTATTCAAAATAGAATATATTTTGAAAGTTAAAATCAAAACCACTTTGACTTTTGAAATTAG
>NC_090730.1:74825532-74835532 GCF_036898095.1 Palaemon carinicauda | reverse complement strand
AAGTCTTCCCAACGGAGGGACGTGCGGGATGTCCTACATGCTTGATGCTCTGGATCCTGTCGTTGGGCTTCAGCCACGGCGTTGTAATCCAATCCTAGTTGAACGGCAGTCAACGTGTTTCTTGACAGGGCATTGAAAACGGGATTCATTTTCCCAGGGACGTATTGAAGGGTGCAATTGTATTCAGCCACAGCGGAGATATGTCGGCGTTGCCGGGCGGACCAGGCATCAGACTGTCGAGTTAAGGCGTGCACCAGAGGCATGTGGTCTGTGTGAATGACGAAGAGCGTACCTTCTAAGAAGTGGCGAAAGTAACGGACAGCCAAGTGTACCGCCAGCAATTCTCAATTGAAGGTAGAATAACCCGATTCTACCTTGGACAGTTTTCTGCTGAAGAAGGCCAATGGGTGGGGCGAGCCGTTGACCACCTGCTCGAGTACTGCACCAATAGCAACGTCGCTTGCATCTGTGGAGAGAAGGAGAGGGGCATGTGAGATAGGAAAAGTGAGAGCCGCAGCAGTTGATAGGGTCTTCTTTGCATTGCAGAAGGCTGCTTCTTGAAGGGGACCCCACTTCTGGTCCTTTGGCTTTTCCTTGAGGGAAGCGTAGATGGGAGCAAGAGTGGCGGCAATGACTAGCAGAAAACGGTGATAATAGTTTATCATGCACAAGAATTCCTGCAGAGCTTTGACTGTCGAAGGCACGGGGAAGTTCTGAACGGCTGCTACCTTCTCAGGGAGGGGTTGGACTCCTTCAGGAGTGATGCGGTGCCCTAAGACCGACACTTCGTTGGCGCCAAAGGTACACCTGTCGTACCGGACTACAAGGCCGTTTTGTCGCAGGCGGTCGAGCACGATGCGCAGGTGACGGAGGTGTTCCTCTTTTGAGGAGGAGAACACAGGTATGTCGTCCACATAACATACAGAGAAAGGGAGGTCCCCTAAGATGCCATCCATGAGACGTTGAAACGTGGCCTCAGCATTACGAAGGCAAAACAGGAGTAATTGAAGGTGTATGTACCGAACGGAGTGGTGATGGCAGTCTTGGGTATATCTTCTGGGTTCATAGGCACCTGATAATACCCCTTCAGGAGATCATAGAGAAAACCTTTTCTTCGTGCAGGTAGGAGGTTACGTCGGCAATGTTTGGGAGGGGGTAGTGATCCGGTTCTGTTTGTATGTTCAGGCACCTGTAATTCCGGCACGGACAGAGGGAGCCGTCTTTCTTCAGAACGATGTGTAATGGTGACGGCCCTGGGCTGGAGGCCTTTTGGCAAAGGCCTAATTCTTCCATTTCGGCGAATGTCTGTTTGGCGGCTGCCAATCGTTCCGGTGCCAAATGTCTGAATTTTGCGAAGACTGGGGGTCCCGTCATCTTGATATGGTGATAAATACCATGCTTGGTAGGAACCATGGGCTTTTGGCGAAGTTCTGGACGGAAAACTTCCGGGTACGACGTGAGGAGGTGGGCGTAGGCATCCGCGGGTGCGCTAATGTGGAGAGCAAGGTTAGAGGGGGCGGGTTGAAGAGGTGTTGACAAGTACGAGTCTACGTTGACCAATCGTCGGTGGGCGACATCGACCAGAAGGTGGAAATGGGAGAGGAAATCCGCACCGAGGATTGGCAATGTGACGTCAGCAACGAGAAACTTCTAATTGAATTTACCGTTTCCGAACGATAATGTGAAGTTCTCGTAACCGAAGGTGGGTATCGCAGAACCGTTGGCAGCTACCAAGCGGACGTTGGCCGATGTAGACAGACTACGTTGTGTCTTTAAGAGTTTCCTTGGCAAAAGAGAACGACAAGCACCTGTGTCTACCAAAAATCGCACGTCCGTTCCTGCATCATGTAAAAAGAAAAGATTAGAAACACGGGAGGCCACCGCCACGAGCGATGGCCTACTTACACGTTTTTTGGCCACTGACAATCCTCGGCACATTTCTTCGCAGTTGCCCCGAGTCTGAAGTGGTAGTAGCAAAACTGCGGCTGATGGGAGGTATTAAGTGGCTGTAGAAGTCGTTTGTTGGGGCGCGAGCGATTAGCGGGTGGTGGGCGGCTTTGTCATTGATTAGGCATCCTCTTCGTCAGGGGTTGAGGCATTGATGGAGGTCTTGAAGTGGCTTTCCATAAGGGTGTCGGCTTTGGTCATCAAGTCCTTTATGGGTAAACTATCGACATCGGGTATGGCAGCACGTATAGGTCCGGGAAAACGGCGTATCCAAAAGGCACGAAGTAGGTTCACCTCACGAGGAGAGCCGTCTGCGGCAGGTTGAAGGCGAGCGATACTGGTCATTTCCCTGAGGGCAAGCGAGCTGAAAAAGCTTTGCTACGCAGGCGGCTGGCGACGGCGAGTACTGCTGCAGAAGGTATGTTTTGAGGGCGTCATACGCTATTGAGGTGTCTCCTTGTTCACAAAGCCAGTCGGACATTTCAGGGAAGGTGTCCTTGGGTATCGCCGCGAGAACATAATCTGTTTTGGTGGTTGAGCGAGTCACGCCCTTGATGCAAAACTGGACTTCTGCGCGCTGAAACCAAGCCAACGCCTCTCCGCTGGCGAACGGTGAAAGTTTCAATGGGGCAGCTGCAGCGCCAACTTCTGTAGAGTCCGTCATAGTACCAACGATGGAGGGGCGAGGGGGGTGGGGGTGGAAGGCGGTGGGAGTGAGTCGACTTCCTGGGTCACCAATATAATGTGCCGAGAGAAGGTTGTGAACTCAAAGGCAGTGTGAAAGCAACTGAGTTAGTTTATTGTAGAACACTCTCCTTTATATACAAAATCTCAAAGCAACAAGAATTTTCATGTTGAGAAATCGACAATATTACAAAGGAAAAAAGCAGACATGATTTTTCAGGTTCTTTTTAGTGCGAGGGGAGAGCGAAGATACAAGCACAAAATGAACTACGTATGATCGTGTGACACACGGTTGGTACAATATCAATTGTGTGGTTTTAGTTGTGAAATTATTTGACTCTCTCTCATTGAGAGTTGAGTGTGGTGTTTCCCGTTGGAGAGTTTTGTTGATTGCCGATTGTTAATTATTAATTGGGTAAGTTTTATTTGTTAATTGTTATTTGAGCATTAGCTGTCAATAGTTAGTGTTAAGTTGTTAATTCAATTTGTTAGGTAGTCTCAAGGCTCAATGTTCTTAAAATTGTTGTTTATAAATATTGTTAAGTTTTCCCAAGTGTTTTAGTTTCCACTGACCAATTTGTATGCCTTATATTGTTATCCTCACTGACCTCTCTTATTTTGCAATAAGAACTTGCACAACGGCCCAACAAGGGTCATGATATATTTGGCGACCATGACAGGATAGAGAGCTCGGGGTATCCGGTATTTTGGTCAGTGGAGCGACACTCGAGTGGACTTTTCAATATTTATTTTTTTTATGTTTTACTATTGCCTTTCTCCCCTTAATTTTTTCTTTGTTTTATAAAATGGTGGGATTTTTTTTGGATCCAGCTGAGTTTTCCCTGTCAGCTGATTGCCTTACGTATTTACCCCAGCTAAGTAAAAAACAGTTAGTTTAGTGTGCTAAGTGGCTGGGTATTCTGCGGAAGACGACGGACACCAGAGCAGATGTATTGTTATTAGTTAGGGATAAAACAAAACAGGAATTAGCGAAAGCTGAACATTCAGGGAGTGAGTGTGAGGTAATGGTTCTTGGGCATTTGCGTACTGGACGTTTGCATCCCGGACAGTTGTTTCCCGGACAATTGCGTCCCCAGACAATTGCGTCCCGGACATTTGCGTACCTGTATGTATGTTTTACTGATTCTATAAAGCCTTTTATCTTTACATTTACTCTATATTTTTACACAGTAATTTTATTTATACCTTTATCCACACTGAATATGCATATGTTTTGATGGCATCAAATAATTTAGGTTCTTACTAATGCTTTGACAATAATTATACCTTTGGCCATATTGGACACGAAAGGACATATATATATCGTTACTTTAGCATATACATATATACATATAAATATATATATATATATATATATATATATATATATATATATATATATATATATATATATATATATATATATATATATATATATATATATATATATATATATATATATATATATATATATGTATATATATATATATATATATATATATATATATATATATATATATATATATATATATATATATATATATATTATATATATATATATATATATATATATATATATATATATATATATATATATATATATATGTATATATATATATATATATATATATATATATATATATATATATATATATATATATATATATATATATATATATATATATATATATATATATATATATATATATATATATATATATATATATATATATATATATATATATATATATATATATATATATATCATATATATATATATATATATATATATATATATAAATATATATATATATATATATATATATATATATATATACATATGTATACACCATGAATTTTCTATCAGTCTAAAAAGACTAGGTCATATTCTTTTCAATAATGACTTAGGATAGCTACTTTTAAGCTCATACCTAAAAGGTATGCATGTAATGAGCAATTCTTCGTGAGAAAGGAAATTTGTTTTCGGAATTGTACTGACCAATGAATGAGTGTAGGCAAATAGTGACCATTTTATTTTTTGTTAGAAGAAAATCTAGAAATTTATGAAATTATATAATATAATACACAAGTGAAAAAAAAAACTGAAGTAAATCAAAAAGAAAACTAAGGTTTAACTTCCTTGAACTAAATGTCTCTTCTGCTTCTACAGAAATCAGGAATTGTTTTCAAAAGCCCTACGTAAACACAAAAGTAAAATGATAGTTAAGTACAGTAATTTTCAGTTCTGTACTTCAGTGGCTTTATGCCATATATCTTATATACAGTAATTAGTAGTTCTGTAATCGAGCGATAACATACATACATACATACTTATATACATATATACATGCATACAGACATACAGATAGACAGAGAGTTACTTTCGTATCTTTTAACAAATATTATCTGGTCACTAAAAACAAGTACAGGTACACAAATTGCCGGGACAAAAATGTCCGGGGACGCAATTGTCCGGGGACACAATTGCCCGGGATACAACTGTCCGAGACGCAAGTGTCCAGTATGCAATTGTCCTACCACCGTGAGGTAATAGGTGATAGTGATTAGAGTTTGAGTGAGGGTTTCAAAGAGGACAAAGTAAGTATGAAGGCTGGTCTAACTCTGATTGAGGATCCTCCTGTCGTAGGTACCATTTACGAGGGTCCAACAAATTTTCCTCAGGTTCCGGGTAATGTGTCCTCTAATCTGTCCACCCCCATACCTTCAGATTCTGTACTTTTCAAATCTCAGGCCCCTGTTAATGCGTTGGTTGACTCTAAGAAGAAGGAATAGGACCTTATTTGCAAGCGTATAGAGTTGCATGAAATGTAGTTTGAGGAGAACGAGCGGGTAAGGCGTCATGAGTTAGAGATGGCAAAATTTAATATAGAGATGGCTAGGTTGCAGGGTGCCAATTTGATAAGTTCCCCTAAGAATACCTTCCAAGATCGGTTTATTATAGGTGCTGCACTAAAATTGGTGCCAGTGTTTGACGAAAATGATGTCCCTGAGTTCTTCAAGGCATTTGAGCGTGTGGCCTCCTGATTGTCTTGGCTCGCAGAAATGTGGACTTTATTAATACAGTGTAGGTCAGTGGGCAAGGCAATGCGGGTGTATAATGCCTTAGAGGAGGGAGTAGCTCGGGATTACTAGAAGGTAAAAGCCTTAATTTTAAAGTTCTACGACTTGGGCCCTGAGGCCTACCGCCTCCGGTTTCGCAACTATATGAAACACCCTGCGTAGTTTGTCGTGGAATTTGCACGCGTCAAGGAGGAACAGTTCGACGACTGGATGAAAAGTCGTCAGATATTCACTTTAGCTGCCTTATGTGAACTGTTGCTCCTTGGGGAGTTTTAGAAGGCCTGTAGCAGGGAGTTGAGAGTTCACCTGGAGGAGGTAAAAAGTGTGAAATTGAGTAGTGTCGCTCAGTTAGCGGATTAATTTGTATTGACTCACCGGTCAGGTAGCGGTTGTTTTAATTATAAGACTTTAAATAATCAAATATCTTGCTCCCCTAATAGTGGTAGGATAGGGGAAACATCTTCGTCGACTCCCCATATCCCCAAGAATGGTCTCCCTAAAGTTTTTGCTAATAGAGACTTCCCAGGTGTGGGAAATAACAGGTATAATATGAACAGAAGCTCAGGCCATAAAGGAAGCTGTGTTTTTGGTGCAACAAGCCCAGTATTTCCAAAACCAGTATAATGCTTGCAGGATGTACATACAGCGCAATAATCAAAGTCTTGTAGCCTTAGTCAATGATAAGTCAGAGGTTAGTAGCAGTAGTCCTGAAGACAGACCTGTAGTAGATATTAGTTTAGTAAATAGTAGTTAGCCTAGTGTTCCCAATCCCCAATCATGATTCAAGTACAACAAATATGTGTGGCCTGGAAAGTTGATTTTTGACTCTTATTTTGTCAAGGGGAAGTTTTTAGGGACACGGGTTTAGCCATGTCGTTAGTCATGAAAAGGGCTCTAAATGGTTTTCAAAAATATACTGGAAATTTTGTATTGCTGGAAGGTTTTCTGGATTCAGTTGTGTCCGCTCCTTTGGTTTATATCTGCATGTCTTTTTTCAGGATATGATCGCGTTACTGAGTGGATAGTCGACCTATTCTGGGTATTGATGGTGTCCTGGGAAATAATATGCTGGATAGTGAAGGACGGGAGCTGTTCCCTATATTATCAGTAAATGCTAGTCCTATGGCTGTAATGACTCGGTCCGCAGCAAAAGCTGCTAATTTACTTGATGTCGAGAGCAATGATGACATAATATTTAGTAGTGTAGAGTTGGATGTTCTAAGGCCCAGGCCAGTAGAGGGTAGTTGTAATGATTTAGTTAATATGAAACTTGATTGGGACAGAACTGCTTTTATTGAAGCTCAAAAGGATGAATTTAATTTTAATTTGGGCAGTGTTGAGGATCTGACTAAACCTAGGTTTGGAGTTGTAAAGGGCTTATTATACAGGTTTAGTCGTCCTGCATCTGATAATATGAATAAAACTAGTCGGGTGGAACAGATTGTGGTACCTTCTAAATTCAAAAATTCTATTTTGGAGTCAGCTCATACTATTTTTTTTTTCAGGTCATTTGGATGTTTTAAAAACTTTTCATAGTCGGGCAAGGTATTTTTGGTGGCCCGGAATTAAATTGAGTGTTAAGCAGTTTATCAGAGTGTGACACTTGTCAGGTTATGGGTAAAACAAATCAGGGGATCCCTAAAGACCCCTTGCATCCCATACCTGCTATAGATGATCCATTTTCTGATCTAGTAATTGATGTGGTAGGTCGCTTACCTAAAACTAAAACAGGTTACGTATATTTACTAACTATCATGGATGGAGCCTCTTGGTTTCCTGATGCTATACCTATGGGTCGTTTTACTTCCAAAGTTGTCTTTGAAAAATTAATGGATTTCTTTTCCAGGTATGGTCTCCCTCGTGTAATTCAGACCAACTGCGGGTCGAATTTCAAGAGTAAGGTATTTAAGGGATAAGTGTGCTGAACTGGCCTCTCCTCACGTTACCTGCGTTCTATATCATCTGGAGAGTCAAGGAGTTGTGGAAAGGTTCCAACAAACCCTCAAGTCTGTCCTGAAGAAACATTGTTATGATCATAATAGTGACTTGGACAAAGCCCTTCCTTTGGCCCTCTTTGCTATCAGGAATCACCGTAACTCTTCCACTGGGGTAGCTGCTTTCGAGTTGGTATTTTGGCACAAGGTTCGTGGACTATTGGATATTGTTTTTGAAATGCTCAAATGCAACTGGAAGGAAAAAATAAATGTAAAAAGGTTTGTGGAAGACTTGAAGGGAAGAATGGTTATTGCCTGGAAGTTTGTCAGGAAAATTTGGAACGGTCCCAGTCAGTAATGAAGAACAACTTTGAAAAAATGTAAAGGTACGGTCATTTGAATCTGGAGAGTTGGTTTTTGTGCTGAGTATGGAGCCGTATAATTTTCTCGAACCAAGATATAAGGGCCCTTGAAAGGTTTTGAGGAAACTGTCAGAGGTTAACTATGAAATTAAAGCTCTCGGTTTAAGCCGTAAATGTAGAATATTTCATGTTAATCGTCTGAACCCTTATATTGGTAAGCAAGGTGATCCATTAGCAATAGTATCCAAGCCTGTGTCTGTGGTATTGGATGTGCCTCCTGAGAATTCTGACGAGTTTGGGTGTCAGTTTCCTTCAGATGCATTGGGTGAAAATATGCAAAATTTGGAGTTGATATAGGTGATGCTTCCCCTGTGAAGCAGAGTCCTTACCGGCTGAACCCAGTAAAATTGGATCTGGTCAGTAAAGAGTTAGATTATATGTTGAAACATAACATTATTCAACCATCAGTAAGTCCCTGGAGCTCTCCTATTGTATTAGTAAAGAAAGCAGACAGTATGTTCCACATGTGTGTGGACTACCGTAAAGTGAACGCCAATACAAAAAAATTATTCTTTTCCTCTTCCTCGTATTGATGATTCTCTGTATCGGATTGGTTCTGCCAAATTTATTTCTAAGTTGGATCTTTTAAAGGGTTATTGGCAGGTTCCATTGTCCGACCGAGCTCGTGAAATATCCGCCTTTGTCACTTCGTTTGGCCAATACGAGCGTAAGGTTATGGCCTTTGGAATGGAAAATACAGCATACACTTTCCAATGGCTAATGGATAGGGTAATTTGTGGTTTGAAAGGAGTGGAAATTAATATTGAGGACTTGGTAGCATATACTAATGACTGGGATACCCACATGCTAAGGTTACAATAGGTTTTTGAAGCCCTTAGGTCTGTAGGGTTAGTAGTTACTTTTGGTAAGTGCAAATTGGTCCAGGCCAAGGTTTGTTTTTCGGGTCACGAGGTTGGTTTAGGTCAGGTAGCTCTGAAACAAGCTAACCTCAAGGCAATTATTATTCGAAAAGGCCTGGTAATGTTAGAGAAGCAAGAAGAGTGCTGGGCATTATGGGTTATTATCGCTGATTTGTGCATAATTACTCTGATCTTGCTTAGCCTCTTTCTAGTTTATTAGAAAAAGGAAAGAAGTTCTGGTGGTCGCATCAGTGTGAAGAATATTTTAATAAACTTAAATCAGTACCAATTACTAACCCCATTTCGACTTCCCCAGATTTTCAGAAGCCTTTTATAATAGCAGTAGATGCCAGTGATGTCGGCATTGGAGGCGTCCTTTTTCAGAGAAAGGAGGACGGTGTTCATCCTGTGTCTTATCATAGTAAAAAGCTTCTGGTAGTGGAAAAACGTTACTCCACTATAGAAAACGAAGCTCTTTCTTTGGCCTGCGTTCTTAACTATTTCATGCCGTACGTGACAAATTTTCTTTCTCAGTTGAGATTTGGACGAATCACATTCCTCTGGTTTTTATCGAGCGGATGAAGGGAGCATGCCAGAGGATTTTGTGCTGGGCCCTTTTTCTGCACGAATTAAATTTTGTATAAGTTTTTTTTAGCTTTGCAGATAAAGTTTAGGAGGTATATTTGAGTGGTATACACTCTAGTGTTTATATAGGTTCCCTAAAATTAATTATGGATTTGTCCCAATATACTAAGACTTTTGATTGTATAGTAATATGTATGACTTTTTGGACTATAAAACTGGTGTATTGTAGGTTAGGGTGTATATCTGTGGGCATACCTTTAAGTTAATTTATGTTTAGTTAGGTAGGTATGTTTCCATAGAATTGGAGATTTTTTAATAAATACAGTAAAACTGGATCTTTAAAAATAATGGTAATCTATTTAAAGCTCTTGGTTTGTATTATTTATACTTATTATTCTTACTTTACAGACGCATTTCCCTTTGTATATTAAAAAAAAAGAATTCCGTTTAACTTCTTTTTTTTTCTTCGGGGAGCAAGGTATTAAGT
>NC_090730.1:74818032-74820532 GCF_036898095.1 Palaemon carinicauda | reverse complement strand
ACCTCTGTTATCAGACTGTCGAGCTCTTGTTTCGCCAACTCATGGAATTTACATTTGCTTACTACAGCAATGTCTCTCCAAGATTTGCCTGTATTATAGAGCGCCATCTTGATCAGATGTTTATTAATTCACAAGATAACTATCCTATGCCGACGTTTTATCCCACTTTTCTGCCCTCAAACTAATCACCGACTATTCACGAAAGCTTGTAGCTATATTGCACTCGATAGCCTTTTGTTATCCGCGTTAAATCAGGATATTTTTATGTACGTACAAGTGTATTCACTCACCGGCACACAGATACAACGATACAACGAGAGAGAGAGAGAGAGAGAGAGAGAGAGAGAGAGAGAGAGAGAGAGAGAGAGAGAGAATTATTGTATTTGTATAAAAGGCAGTTTTAGATAATTCGATCGAGAGAGAGAGAGAGAGAGAGAGAGAGAGAGAGAGAGAGAGAGAGAGCGAGAGAGAGAGAGAGAGAGAGAGAACTACGATTCTGCCAAACTCAGTCATGTAGACAATGCAGTAAGGATGACGCCATCATTTAAAGACCGCTACATCTTCATTGTTTGGGTAAATAATTGACTATGTTCTTTTTATGACCTTAGGTAACATTGGCATTGCTATAAAGTTCCCGAGGACGTTGTGAAAACACAATGTACATACGAACTTCAAGTAAACAAACAAATGCATTATAACTTCTACAAGTGTTTGGAAACTCTGGCTTCTGTTCTCGTAGAAGTAGATTTTGTTCAACTGCGCTCTACCAATGCCTTCCATTTCTGCCAGACATACGATGGCTCGAAACATAAGTGAAAAATCGCTATAGATATGCAAAAATAACACGCAAAGACGATTTTGTCAAGTTCGGTCATGCACACGACACAGTAAGGATGACGTCATCATTTAAAGACTGCTATATCTTCGTTATTTTTAAAAATAATTGGCTTCAACTTCTGGGGAGCTTGTACGATATGTTCACGCATACATAGATGCAAAAAAACGATTTTCGATTTCTGAAAGTTGTTATGTCAAAACCCACATGGCAGAGGATCCCCTTAAGAAAAAAAGCGAAATTTGTTTGCAAATCTTTGGGAGCTCATAACTCAAAAACATACTTAGTCACACTTAGGTAAATTTTTCCCACTTATTTGTTGTTCGATATTAGAGAGAGATATCATTGAAAAGAAGAATAAAAATCCCATAATCTGTCAGACAAAATTTTGGCTTTCTTTTTAAATTTTTTTTTTCACGATTATTTTCCGTCTAGACAAGGAAAAAAAATAAAAAATCATTAAAAAAAAACAGAAAGGAAAATCAAAATTCTGTCTGAGAGAATTGTTCAGTTGATAGAGTAATTTTTATGGTATAAGTTTCAATACAATTGGTATTATAGTAGTGGGGAAATGTACCTAATTTTTTTTTTCAAATCATGATTTTTGCTAATAAATCAAAATTTTTTGATCAAATGACTTGAAATTTTTATATGATGAAGGTATAATATATGTCTAAAACTTATATAGAAATGGTGTAATTTGGATCATTAGAAAAAAAAATGGCGGACATGGGGGACGGTCCCCTTAAAACTGAAAGCACCCAACATCAATGTATATAGAAAATCTAGGTTTGATACAGCTAAGGTTCTAGAAGATGAGCAGAGAGAAACATATGCAATTAAATGTAGCAATTGCTTTGCAGTTTTAGAGACGTTAAGAGACGAAGAACAGAAAATTAATGAGCAATGGTGTGATATTAAGAACATTTATCAGACAGTTGGCAGTGAAGTTTTTGAACATGCAGTTACACGGACAAAACCATTGGGATATCAACTGATACTTGGGATACTATAAAAAGGAGACCAAGAGAAAAATTCATGGTTGAAAGGTTTCCTGAAGGTAATGAAAACTACAAGGTTGAACATGCTGAATATTCTGTTATTGATATTGAGGTTGAAAGAAAAGCCAGGAATGACTGGAGAGAGTTATTAGACATGAAAGCAGATGAGGCTGACAAAGCTGTGCATTTAGGGAGTGGCTATGGTGTCAGAACTGCTCATATGATTATTAATGAA
This sequence comes from Palaemon carinicauda, assembly GCF_036898095.1. Lineage (NCBI taxonomy): Eukaryota > Metazoa > Arthropoda > Malacostraca > Decapoda > Palaemonidae > Palaemon > Palaemon carinicauda. Next base: position 74,818,461 of record NC_090730.1, on the reverse strand, counting down.
ATCTCAAATGGGGCAGGAAGAAGAAGCATATACCCATCAAAAAGAGGGATGAATCTGTTATAACAATAAAATATGAAAAAATGGCAATGTTGGATGAAACACTTTAGTGAGGTCATGAATAGGAGATAGGAAGATAATAATCTGATTGGTATACCGGGAGCTAAGGAAGATCTTAATGTGCCCATGTTTGAATTCAGTGTGTTTGAAGTCAAAGCTATCCTAGAATAACTAAAGAGATGGAAAGTCTCTTTATACGATGGGATAACTGTCTAGATGATATTGGCCAAAAATGAATTGAATCCCAGAATACTTACAAGATTATTTTGTAAAATGTGGCATGATGATGGAGGGGGGTTAGGAGTGCTGGTGATAGTGCCAAAAAAGGAGATCTGACTGCTTGCGATAATCACAAATGTATCAGACTTGTGA
>NC_090730.1:74803032-74813032 GCF_036898095.1 Palaemon carinicauda | reverse complement strand
TTGCGAAAATGATTAAGGGATAGATAATGTGAAGGATGTCGAAGGTCTTAAAGTTGCAAATGAAAATGGAGCATATTTCATAAGTTTCTTTTCAGCAAACAATCTTGTCATTGGAGATATTCTTTTTCACCACAAGAACATTCACAAGTGTACATGGAGTTCACCATGTGGCAATTAAAAAATCAGATAGATCACTTTGCCATTAATAAAAAGCGAAGGGGTACTCTGAGAAATATAAGAAGCTATAGAGGTATAAATATTGGTAGTGATCACTACCTCTTCATTGCAACTGAAAGCACCCAACAGAAAGATTAATTGAAAATCTAGGTTTCATACAACAGAGAAACATGTGCAATCGAATGTAGGAATCGATTTGCAGACTTAGAGACTTTAGGAGATGAAGAACAGACAATTGCTGGAGGATGGTGGTTATGTGGGGTATTCCATACCCCAGGTGGTGTTTATATATATATATATATATATATATATATATATATATATATATATATATATATATATATATATATATATATATATATATATATATATATATATATATATATATATGTATCTTACGTCTGGCAGCAGTGATAGTGCTATCCATCCATGTAATTTCTCAGTACACTCTGCTGAGATAATGCAAAACTCTGGAGTATAGCAAACCCCACCATGTAGCCGGGTGTTGCAATAACAACCCCCACACCCTTAATCACTCTAACCAGAAAAATGTCTCCTCAGCACAAACTTTCCCCTTACGTTATCAGCAGCGGGACTCTTGGACAAAAGAGACATAAAAACAAAACATAACCTTAAAAGTATATTTCTTAAAACTAAAACAATCACTTAATACTAAAAAAAAAAAACATTCAAATAACCAAAAATATATCAATCACAAAACCTTAATACTAAGTACAGACAAACAAATTGCCATAACCTAAACCTTCAAAACGAAATATATAGTAGATACATGTGTGAGCACGGACACCGTTGCCAATGCTCAAAAACCCTCACAAAACCCGAAACTGACATAGTTCACAAACAGTACCAAAAAACACTTAAAACTAAAATAATAATCACAGTCAAGTTTGTGATATATATATATATATATATATATATATATATATATATATATATATATATATATACATATATATATATATATATATATATATATATATATACATATATATATATATATATATATATATATATATATATATATATATATATATATATATATGTGTGTGTGTGTGTGTGTGTATATATATATATATATATATATATATATATATATATATATATATATATATATATATATATATATATATATATAGTATGATTGTATTTGGACACCAGCGTCCACACAAAGCCCAACAGACCCTCACAGCCCACTGCCACAATTTAGTGGCAAACAGTAGAACATGAGTCAAACTACCGCACACTCACTTTCTATACTGGGGCCAGTTAATCATAGTCATCCTCATCATCGTAGTCCTTGTCATCAGTAATCAAAACAGAAACACCTTCAGACGGGCTGGGTCATTATAGCATCAACATCAATAAAATCGTTCAGAGCAAGCAAATCCTAATCCTAATCCAGGTCAGCAACAATTGGTCAATCATAAAAAAAATAACTTCCCAAAGGAGGAATAACGGCCTCCAAATGAAAAAAAAGAAAAACACTTGCAAACATTTCTAAGTAACTAAACTATCGCACTATAACCAAAGATAAATAATAAACAGTTTCTATCATTCACAATCACGACAAGCAAATATAAAAAAGACTGTACTTAATCAAAAAATAATCAAACACTTCCACGCTAGTAAAAGAATAAAAAGTATAATCCAGCATTCACAAACACAACTGCCTCTAGCTGCAGTCAAATCAAAATAATCATTTGCCCAAGACATGCACCACTGTCCTAACCTAGCTAAACACATATACAAACAACTTCATTTATACCAACAGTCTTTCTCACAACAAACAATCAATACACTAACTACCTCTCACTCGCTGACACACACACAGACACAGTCTCTCTCTCTCTCTCTCTCTCTCTCTCTCTCTCTCTCTCTCTCTCTCTCTCTCTCTCTCTCTCTCTCTCTCGGGATTTGACAAACAAAAAATAAATAAAAATAAAAACAAAAATTGATCCTCCACAACCACACCATTCCCGACATCATTTATCGAGAGGTACATTATTCTTATTATTGTTTATTTTACTTATCTATTAATACATTTGAAAGTTTGATAATTTCTCTCAGAAAATTGTATATTACTGTCAATTGGTAAAACATTTTTTTGTTAGTATATGGTTTTGAATGACAAAAAAAGTAAGAAAATTTTGTTCTTTCATTTCAGATTCACGGTGGACTATGAAAGACAAATGGAAAAACTGAGAGAAATGGTTGAGAGAGAGCTAGATATAGAAGATACAGGATAATTTCTTGATGAAGAACCAGATGAAGAGGAATCTGGAGAGGAAGAAGATGGCGTGGCTCCGGAAGAAACTGTAGATGAAGAAGAAATAGCAGATGAAGAGGGAAGTACTGAAGCAGATGATGCGTTACAGATTTCACCTGACGAAGATACAGATGAATCTAATGATGATGGGCAGCAAGCAACCAGGTATGGAGAAAAAACAGTTTATTGGCAAAAATAAAATCTCTAGAAAGAATTTCCTCCACATCGTCAACGGTGTACAGGTGCGCATAACATATATTAGGGTTCACCTGGACCAAAAGGAGAAGCAAAACATGTACATGCTGTGAAAGTCTTCGGGTCTTTGTTTGTCACGTTCTTTTCATGGCAATGAATATATCAAAATATGTTGGTTTGTGTTATAGATGCGTGAAAATACACTTATTAGAACTATACAGTAATTGAATTATAACTGTTTCTCTACAAGATTCTTTTTACTTGTAATAAAAATTCATTACAATGTTATGTATCTACCACTAATCATAATAGTATTCATGATTTATTTGAATGCCTTTGCAAAATGCGTTATACCATATTCACTAAAATTAAAGTATTAAAAAAGTTTAATTTCTGAAATTCATTTATACTTGTTGTGAGTAAATATCCTGGAAAAGAAAATTGTAGGACAACTTTCATGCAAATGCATTTTTGACTTATATGTTCATAAAATACATTGTAGAAGGTGTCATTTTTGAATAAATGTATCAGAATATATTATTTGTTCATTTTAGTACATCAGAACACAGATGAAATAATAAAAAACCGATAGAAATAGCTAAAACTTTAAGTGGGGTTCACCATACCCCACTGCATAATCCATGAAAAATACTGAACTGCACCACCAGAGGGTTAAGAGCATATATCAATCAGTTGGTACTGAAGTCTTGGGACACACAGCTATAAGGAGAAAATCAACAATATCATGTGATGCTTGGCATACTATAAAAAGTAGACAAAGACAGTAATTGATTGTTGAAAGTTTTCGAGGAAGAGATGGAAACTACAAGGTAGAGCATGCTAAGTATTCCAGTATTGATAGAGAGGTCAAAAGAAAAGCCAGAAATGACCGGAAAGAGTATTTAGACAGTAAAGCATATGAGCCTGACAAAGATATGAATTCAGGAATTAGCTATGGTGTAAGGGAATAATTTGATTGATATACCTGAAGCGGATGAAAACCTTGATGTACCCATAAATGAATTCACTGTGTTCAAAGGAGAAATTATCTTCATAAAAAAAAATGAGGAGATGGAAAGCCCTCAGATTCGACGGAATATCTGTTGAGATGATACTGGCTGAAAATGATATGACTCCCAGACTACTTACAAGATTATTTTATGGAATGTGGCATAAAGAGGCAAAACATGTTGAATGTGATTTAGGAGAGTTGGTGAAAATAGCCCCCCCCCCCACCACCACCCCCAAAAAAAAGAAGAAACCTGACTGATGGCAATAGTTACAGAGGCATAACACTTAGGTAAGTTGTTATGAAAATATATGGTATGCTTATTCTAAAGAGACTGGAGAAAAAGATTAATGAAAAGCTGAAGGATGAATAAGCAGGATTTAGAAAATGTACTGGTTTAACTGACCAAATTTTCATTTTGAGACATGTTGTGCAGCAATGGGTAGAATATAAAAATCTCCTTTTGATGGCATTTTTTGGACTATGAAAAAGCCAGTGATAGTGTGCACCGGCCAGTTTTGTGGAGAGTCCTGCGTTATTGTGGAATTCGTCCGAAATATGGGAATTTGATTAAGTCTCTTCATGAGCATAGTAAGTTTAAAGTTAATGTTAATGGAGTCTTATCAAATGAATTTACAGTGAACAGTGGAGTACTCCAAGGGAATGTGTTATCACCTATGTTGTTTATCCTCCTCATGGATTTTGGAATGCGTAGAACAGTCAGAGATGGTAGAGAAGGATTGGACTGGATTAGTGATAGGAATTTAGCAGACCCAGAGTATGCTGATGATGTTGTCCTTGTTAGCAGAACACCTTAGGATTTGCAATGCTCGCTTACTGGAATGCATGAAATATAACACGAGGTTAGACTGAAGAAAAAATAGAAGAAAGACAGAGATGATGAGAATGGAGTATGCAATGTAAGATGAAATATCATTGGAAGGAGAAAGGATTAATACGGTAGAATTCTTTAAATATTTAGGAACTATGATCTCTAATACAGTGTCCTTAGAATTAGAGTTTAGCAAAAGATTGAAAAAGGCAAATCCAACAATGGCTAGGTTAATTAAAATATGGAAATTAAATCACCTGAAATTACATAGGAAAATCTCACTATATATTAGTTTAGTGAGATTGGTGTTATTCTATGGACAAGAGACATGGTAAGACAATGAGACAATCTCCAGCAGATTTTTTAATTTCAGAACCAAGCCCTCAGGAGGATATTTAGGGATTAAAGGGCTGGACAGGATTAAAACCTAAACTATGAGAGAGATTACTTGAGTGCCCTAGGATAATGATATCATGATGAGGGGTAGATGGCGATGTTTTGGACATCCTCTTCACCCTCCCCAAGAGAAATTAGTTCACCAAAGGTTTAGTTGGGCCCCACAGGGAACTAGAAGGGTTTGAAGACCCAGGCTTACAGGGCTGAGGACCATGAAGCACGAGGTAAGAGGTGATGAACAGAGAAGTATTGAATTAAAAGCCCAAGATAGAGACGACCGGTGAAATCTAATCGAAGCCCTTTGCGTCAACAGTCATAGGAGGAGATGATGATGATGATGTTTTTTTGTTGCAGTGTTGGCATTAGCAGGGTGTTAGTTCCGGTACCATTTTTTTTTATTTCGCTCTTGATCTGCCAGTTAATGTCGTTATTTGCAAAGCCATTAGTTACTAGAACATTAGTAATTCTGTCTATCTCTTCATGGGTGCCTTTCTATGAAGAACAATGTGCAAAGGCTCTCCAAACAAAGCCATAATTGTGGAAATTTTGCACCTATTAGGGCACTCACTGGCAACATTCACACGCAGGCTGAGGTTCATTGATTTGACATACACGGAGGGGTGTAAGCTGGTGTAGCTTGTTTATACAAGGATGTCAAGGAAGATTAGTCGTTCTTGGAGGCAGTGTTAAAACGTGAATTTGAGGGACGTGCATTCGTCGAATATGCGTTAAAGATCTTCTATCCACTCCTCATTGGTCATTTTTACGAGACTGTCGTCCATTGAGCACATATAGATATCAGGTTTGCTAATTTATTTTCTAAAAATCTCTCCTCAACTACGCCTAAATAAAATCTAGCGAAGAGGTCGCTGAAGGAGGACCCCATGGTAATGCCGTCCTTCTGAATATATATTTACTCATTATGTGGGGTAAAAGGGTCTTTCTGCACATTTCTAATAGTTAAGGGAAAGACCCATCAGGAACGTTGAAAGCGCTTGTATTTGTAACCTTATAAACTTGTTTCATTATGAAGTCAATATTTTCACCTAAGAGAACGTTGTCAAATAGGGACTCAACATCGATAGAGGCAATAACTGCGTCACATATAATTTTTTTTAGTTTTAGTAAGCATGGAATTTGGCTGACGACCTCAGACAATATTCATTAGGAAAGTATGGTATGAGAAGGGCGTTCAGCCTCTTTGCAAGCTGGTAGGTAGGTACAGGCTCTTGCTGATTATAAGCTTGTGCATTTTTACATTTCTGTATAAGTAGCTCAGTCCAAAATCTCCCAAAAGCGGTGGAATGTGGGCGGCATTGGTGTTGGCATTGATGGTTTGCAATATTTGGTTTGCTTTTCTCTTTATGTCCTCTATGGGGTTTTCAGATAAGTGTTAAAATTTTGAGGTGTCAGCAAAAATCATGCCATCTTGCATTTTAAGAGCCTTGGCAGTATCCCTCATATCCTTCATAATAATCCCATTTCAGTGTTGGCCGTGGTTGCTGAGGGCTTCTACCAAGAGTAGAGGTTGAAAGGCTTTAATCGTCTGGAGGGCGCCTCAGCATTCATTTTCTTTGATGGTGTCGAGGAGGAGCTTGATTTCCATTCTCTTAATATTCGGTCTTTGTTTTGGTTAAGTAGTGGCAATTAAGGCTTAAAAATAGTATATCTTCCTGAACAAAGGTAGGGACGTAGTTTGTGAGATTACATACTCTTGCTCTTCTCTGCAATCCAATATTTGCCTCCATTGATATTAAGTATTTTTCTTATTACTGTTTTGACTCGTTTTTTGCTGGTCTTTCTCTTTTACTTTATTAAGGAGTTAAGAGATATTCCTTGGGTAGGGAAGATGATTGCTTTGTTTGTTGTTGTCATCAGATTGGCATTAATCAGCCTTTTCAGTTATGCTGTGGTCTAGATTGTATTGTTTCTCTCTTTCAATGTATCCAGGTGCCTTTTCAGAAGATTGTGCTCGGTCAACAGCATTGGTCTGGATGTCAGCCCAGTCACTCCTCAGACGTGTAAGTCGAGCTTAAAGATCTCTGTTAATTGTCGGCATAGGATAGTTCTAAAAGCAGTGGTACTCGGGTCATCACGGGCTGAGTGGTCATGCAGTAAAAAATTTCTGTATTTTCGGAGTAGATCATCTTTAAAGAAAGTTTAATTAGGTGAAATTGCTACCTCAATGGCATTAATTTTGTAATGTACTTTCTCTATTGTTCTTATCATCTTTTTCTCTTCATTACTGCATTCCGCCAGTAACTGGAAAAGGGCCATATATCATGAGAAAGGTAAAGGAGACCATACCACTCACAATTCTTCTTCTTTGATATACCAGTAAACATTACAGTACACAGGTACAAACATTAAGCAAAAAATATGTCGTTGCCTTAGATCATTTCCATAATGATTATATCAACTATGTAATGTTCACTTTATGTACACAAAATTCAAAGTCATTATAATTAGGTATAAAAAGATCCCTCAACTTATCCGGTTTCGAGGTGGGAGAAGGTCTTCTGTTCATTTTCATGATTAAACTGAAACATAAGATGCATTTGTAGTAACATATGAACAAAGTCCTGTTTTGAAATTGTATCCTTATTGGTCATGGACGATAATCGTAGATGGTAGTTGCCTCTGGCTAGTCAGCTTGCTTGATATATTTCAGAAAATCGGCAATTAAATTATTCATATTTTGGCACTTGTTTCAAATAAGTCATATAAAAATTAACCACGAAGTAGCAAAAATTGTTTTCCACTTCTTGTGACCTTGACCTAGATAGCCTTGTATATCATATGATAGGTGTTCAATTATATACAATTTGCCACTAGTCAGAAAACTTGTTCACAATATAGCAAATAGACCTTTATGGCCTTTTCGTTACCTTGACTTTGACCTTTGACGAAATAACTCTTAAAATCTAATAAAACTCTCCTTGGATATGGTTAATTATCCCATCAAATTTCAAAAGAATAAATTTATTAATTTATGGAGTTATGAGAATCAGAAACAAGCATTAATATATAAATACATCCCTGTCAAAACATAACCCTGGCGAGAGTAAATACATGCCTACCAAAACATAAAGGTAGGTTTACACCTACGCACTTTTTTGTTACAGACAGTTGCAGCTTCAGTTCGTAAGAAGCTGCCAGAAAGAGCACCAAAAGGTAAGAACATTGCTGGCGGTATCTAGCACGGCCTGCAAAACTAGGCCTAGTGTCGTACGGAGCCACAAATTTTTCAAACGATTTTGAAATTTTGCGCGGCGTCTGGCAGCCAGATGAAGTTGCACGGAACCATAAGTGATGTGGCTCAGCATCGCAATAATAGAAGTAAGAACCCACACAGGTCTGCATGGTGCCGTACCACACCGCACCATGTCCAGCGTGGTGTGGGTTCCTACCTCCCATGCGGAATTATTACGGTGTAATGTTACGGAGGTTTACAGCACCCGTGCGGTGACCTTACAGCACCTTCATACATGATTAATAAATGGCCCTTACATGTTGTAGGGAGTGTAACGTGTAACGATGCTTACCGAGATTGTAGGGAAGGTTGCCTCAGCCAGTATGGGGAACAAAAAAAGGGGCCAGACAGACAATGGGGCATCATACTTGCTCTGACAGCCTGTCGACACACTTCCCAGCCACTCTCGAGGCACTTGAACCGAAGATATCATTTAAAAAGATCACCTCTAGGCCTACCCAGGAGTCCCAGGACACCCTGGACATCTAGCCTGTAGAACTGGAGGAGACTGACCACAAAGAAGAGCTGCCTGTAGAGTGAACGTAGAACTGAGCCTATCATCACTTGTGGGAACCAAGGACCCCGCAGGCCAGAGTGGTATTGTACTACAGTCGAAGAAACCATATAGCCCCAGCAAGAATGACATAAAAGATTAGACGTTAAAGCCAGAGGAACAGGAAATGATCATAGAATTCAAGTCACACCCTATTTTGTACAACAGGCACGACAGGCAATGGTCAAAACCCAGGAAGAAAGAGGAACCCTGATGTGAACTGGCAGCCAATTTTATTAACTGCAGCTTCCAGCAAGCTCAGAAGAGGGAGCACAAGAGCGGTTCGTCTCTACGACAAAGGACAGTACGGGAAGAGGATGTCATGACTACACAGGCATTCCTTGGAGGTCACATTGCCCACGAATTCACAACAGCAAGCGATTGTAACTCCTTGTATCATCCAGAAACGTTACAGCAATTCCTCAGATCCTACAGTGCTGACATGTTGAGCCTATCAGCAACTTAAATCCAGCGGAGGAGGCGGATGAAGCAGAACAGACCTCTCATGACACAGGAGTGACGTCCGTTCGTTGACACACCTGAAGTGGCTGAAGGACTCCAAACTCAACTGATGCCACAGCTGTTGGCCAGCATCAACACGCTCAGACCACAACCCCAGGACAGGACTTATTGTTACATCACGGTATTCGTACAGTACTTGAGTCAGTTGGAGTGCATGCCTCTATAATATCAAAAGCCCTTCTTTGAGCAAGTAATCAAGTTTTGCTACATTTAGGAAGGACCAGAAGAAGAGGATGCAACGGCGAAAGAGCCCATGGCCTGGGAATGTTGTTCCTACTAGATGTTCGAACACACGAATAGAGCCACACAAAATGATATTATAACATAAATATCGAGAACATGATTAAATAATCATATGTAAATGATAATGAATACAAAAATAATTGCTAAATAAACCTAAAAAAGCATAGAATGTAAGTAAATGATGTTATGACTTATTCTATATCATAAAAATTTCAACTACAATATTATAAACTTATTCCGGTCAATATGTCTTAGTCTTCTACGGATTTTTAATTAATCACCTATTAAGATCAATGTTCACCTTAGAGATTTAGGACACTAGATTGATTAACAGGGGTAAGTCATCTCTGCTTTTTAAGAGTAACTCACCATAAAGAAGGAAGATCCTAGAATCAGACATCATAAATCGATTAAACACTATGAGCTTATCCGGCATCAATGGAAAACTGACATGGTGGACAACGCTTCCAACAACCAGATCATAAAGAAGAAAATCCACGGAGACCGACCACCAGATATGGATCAAAGGTCAA
>NC_090730.1:74748032-74798032 GCF_036898095.1 Palaemon carinicauda | reverse complement strand
GGAATCCTGCCATAAGATTTCATTAGAGATAAAGAAGTTTTAATCAGGTTTAAAAAGTCTGTCAAACCGTTACTATATTATTTCATAAATATCCTTCAACATTATCGCCTCCTCCCGGACACCCTGGTGAGTCTTTTTTCTAATAGAACCATTATTTTTCAGGTTACCATTTATCTCTTGTTTACTTTTGGCCAACGAGTACTGGAGTCCTAAGAAGAAGAAATTCCAAACAATCTCTCTCTCTCTCTCTCTCTCTCTCTCTCTCTCTCTCTCTCTCTCTCTCTCTCGTCTATAAGCAAAAACCCTTAGCAATTAAAAGTAATTACAGTTATCGTACCCATTTCGAGGATTCTATCACGAAACATTTTTATACATCAAATTCTAAAGATTTCTACTCTATAATGAAAAAAGGAACTTGGAATTGATAAATAAAAATTAAATAATAGGAAGGACAATGAAAACACAGGAATGTGGGGAGAGATAAGGAATTAGGTGGTTATATGGTTGATATTTGACGAGGAATGCGAAGATAATCAACGGACATCTGAATAGATGGGGGAAAGGGAAAACTCATTGAAACAACAATTAAATGGAGCAGAAGCAAATGAAACAGCAACATTGAAAAGCAAAAAACAATATAAGTTTATTAGTTTCGGCAATCAGACGGCTAAATCTGGTGAGGCTTTGTTTCATGCAATGAAAATCATTTCCTATTCCTTGCAACATCAAGTCAGATTTCTTGCGTAATAAAAAACACTCATGGGGATATTTATCAATTTTTATTATGTTTTTACCAATGGTCAAAAAGTACCTGTCATGATATGTAGCTATCATAATAATCCTCTTTCATGATCATCGAAAAAGAATGTAATCAAGTGCACACTACCATTGTAACGATATATATATGTATATATATATATATATATATATATATATATACATATATATATATATATATATATATATATACAGTATATATATATATATATATATATATCAAATAAGCCATATATATTTTTGATACAATAATGTCTGGATTCTCTTAACGACCTCGGGATCAGAGCCCCAGGCGAAATCACAAAAAGACGAGAGCTTGGCTCCGGCCGGGAATCGAACCCTGGTCGGCAAGCTTGTATAGACAGTGACTAAACCACTTGGCCACGAAGAAAGATAGAAGTCAATGAAAATTCTTCTGTACTTACACCTGTCGAATTCGGGTGTTTTGTACTTAGAATTTAAATCAACCCATCTTCACCATCGTAGCTAATTGGTAGTTTGTTACTTGGCATTCAATTAATGATAAATTTTACACATTTAGACGTGTTTTTCATATTTGAATAAGCCATATATATTTCTGATACATTAATGTCTAGATTCTCTTAACGACCTCGGTATCAGAGCCCCAGGCGAAATCACACAAAGACATGAGCTTCGCTCCGGCGGGGAATCGAACCCTGGTCGGCAAGCTTGTATAGACAGTGACTAAACCACTTGGCCACGAAGAAAGATAAAAGTCAATGACAATTCTTCTGTACTTACACCTGTCGAATTCAGGTGTTTTGTACTTAGAATTGACATCAACCCATCTTCACCATCGTAGCTAATTGGTAGTTTGTTACTTGGCATTCAATTAATGATAAATTTTACACATTTAGACGTGTTTTTCATTTTCAAATAAGCCATATATATTTTTGATACATTAATGTCTGGATTCTCTTAACGACCTCGGGATCAGAGCCCCAGGCGAAATCACACAAAGACAAGAGCTTGGCTCCGGCCGGGAATCGAACCCTGGTCGGCAAGTTTGTATCGACAGTGACTAAACCACTTGGCCAAGAAGAAAGATTAAAGTCAATGACAATTCTTCTGTACTTATACCTGTCGAATTCAAGTTTTTTGTACTTAGAATTGAAATTAACCCATCTTCACCATCGTAGCTAATTGGTAGTTTGTTACTTGGCATTCAATTAATGATAAATTTTGCACATTTAGACGTGTTTTTCATATTCAAATAAGCCATATATATTTTTGATACATTAATATCTGGATTCTCTTAACGACCTCAGGATCAGAGCCCCATGCGAAATCACACAAAGAAAAGAGCTTGGCTCCGGCCGGGAATCGAACCCTGGTCGGCAAGCTTGTATAGACAGTGACTAAACCTCTTGGCCACAAAGAGAGATAAAAGTCAATGACAATTCTTCTGTACTTATACCTGTCGAATTCAGGTGTTTTGTACTTAGAATTGAAATCAACCCATCTTCACCATCGTAGCTAATTAGTAGTTTGTTACTTCGCATTCAATTAATGATAAATTTTGCACATTTAGACGTGTTTGTCATATTCAAATAAGCCATATATATTCTTGATCCAATAATGTCTGGATTCTCTTAACGACCTCGGTATCAGGGCCCCAGGCGAAATCACACAAAGACAAGAGCTTGGCTCCGGCCGGGAATCGAACCCTGGTCGGCAAGCTTGTATAGACAGTGACTAAACCTCTTGGCCACGAAGAAAGATAAAAGTCAATGACAATTCTTCTGTACTTATACCTGTCAAATTCAGGTGTTTTGTACTTAGAATTGAAATCAACCCATCTTCACCATCGTAGCTAATTGGTAGTTTGTTACTTGGCATTCAATTAATGATAAATTTTGCACATTTAGACGTGTTTTTCATATTCAAATAAGCCATATATATTTTTGATACATTAATGTCTGGATTCTCTTAACGACCTCGGGATCAGAGCCCCAGGCGAAATCACACAAACACAAGAGCTTGGCTCCGGCCGGGAATCGAACCCTGGTCGGCAAGCTTATATAGACAGTGACTAAACCACTTGGCCACGAAGAAAGATAAAAGTCAATGACAATTCTTCTGTACTTATACCTGTCGAATTCAGGTGTTTTGTACTTTGAATTGAAATAAACCCATCTTCACCATCGTAGCAAATTGGTAGTTTGTTACTTGGCATTCAATTAATGATAAATTTTGCACATTTAGACGTGTTTTTTATATTCAAATAAGCCATATATATTTTTGATACATTAATGTCTGGATTCTCTTAACGACCTCGGGATCAGAGCCCCTGGCGAAATCACACAAAGACATGAGCTTGGCTCCGGCCGGGAATCGAACCCTGGTCGGCAAGCTTGTATAGACAGTGACTAAACCACTTGGCCACGAAGAAAGATAGAAGTCAATGAAAATTCTTCTGTACTTACACCTGTCGAATTCGGGTGTTTTGTACTTAGAATTTAAATCAACCCATCTTCACCATCGTAGCTAATTGGTAGTTTGTTACTTGGCATTCAATTAATGATAAATTTTGCACATCTAGACGTGTTTTTCATATTCAAATAAGCCATATATATTTTTGATATATTAATGTCTAGATTCTCTTAACGACCTCGGTATCAGAGCCCCAGGCGAAATCACACAAAGACATGAGCTTCGCTCCGGCCGGGAATCGAACCCTGGTCGGCAAGCTTGTATAGACAGTGACTAAACCACTTGGCCACGAAGAAAGATAAAAGTCAATGACAATTCTTCTGTACTTACACCTGTCGAATTCAGGTGTTTTGTACTTAGAATTGAAATCAACCCATCTTCACCATCGTAGCTAATTGGTAGTTTGTTACTTGGCATTCAATTAATGATAAATTTACACATTTAGACGTGTTTTTCATTTTCAAATAAGCCATATATATTTTTGATACATTAATGTCTGGATTCTCTTAACGACCTCGGGATCAGAGCCCCAGGCGAAATCACACAAAGACAAGAGCTTGGCTCCGGCCGGGAATCGAACCCTGGTCGGCAAGTTTGTATCGACAGTGACTAAACCACTTGGCCAAGAAGAAAGATTAAAGTCAATGACAATTCTTCTGTACTTATACCTGTCGAATTCAAGTTTTTTGTACTTAGAATTGAAATTAACCCATCTTCACCATCGTAGCTAATTGGTAGTTTGTTACTTGGCATTCAATTAATGATAAATTTTGCACATTTAGACGTATTTTTCATATTCAAATAAGCCATATATATTTTTGATACATTAATATCTGGATTCTCTTAACGACCTCAGGATCAGAGCCCCATGCGAAATCACACAAAGAAAAGAGCTTGGCTCCGGCCGGGAATCGAACCCTGGTCGGCAAGCTTGTATAGACAGTGACTAAACCTCTTGGCCACAAAGAGAGATAAAAGTCAATGACAATTCTTCTGTACTTATACCTGCCGAATTCAGGTGTTTTGTACTTAGAATTGAAATCAACCCATCTTCACCATCGTAGCTAATTGGTAGTTTGTTACTTGGCATTCAATTAATGAAAAATTTTGCACATTTAGACGTGTTTTTCATATTCAAATAAGCCATATATATTTTTGATACATTAATGTCTGGATTCTCTTAACGACCTCGGGATCAGAGCCCCAGGCGAAATCACAAAAAGACAAGAGCTTGGCTCCGGCCGGGAATCGAACCCTGGTCGGCAAGCTTGTATAGACAGTGACTAAACCACTTGGCCACGAAGAAAGATAAAAGTCAATGACAATTCTTCTGTACTTATACCTGTCGAATTCAGGTGTTTTGTACTTAGAATTGAAATCAACCCATCTTCACCATCGTAGCTAATTAGTAGTTTGTTACTTCGCATTCAATTAATGATAAATTTTGCACATTTAGACGTGTTTTTCATATTCAAATAGGCCATATATATTTTTGATACATTAATGTCTGGATTCTCTTAACGACCTCGGGATCAGAGCCCCAGGCGAAATCACACAAAGACAAGAGCTTGGCTCTGGCCGGGAATCGAACCCTGGTCTAAAAACTTCTATAGATAGTGACTAAACCACTTGGCTAAGAAGAAAGAAAAAAGTCAATGACAATTCTTCTGTACTTATACCTGTCGAATTCAGGTGTTTTGTACTTAGATTTGAAATCAACCCATCTTCACCATCGTAGCTAATTGGTAGTTTGTTACTTGGCATTCAATTAATGATAAATTTTGCATATTTAGACGTGTTTTTCATATTAAAATAAGCCATATACATTTTTGATACATTAATGTCTGGATTCTCTTAAAGACCTCGTGTTCAGAGCCCCAGGCGAAATCACACAAAGACAAGAGCTTGGCTCCGGCCGGGAATCGAACCCTGGTCGGCAAGCTTGTATAGACAGTGACTAAACCACTTGGCCACGAAGAAAGATAAAAGTCAATGACAATTCTTCTGTACTTATACCTGTCGAGTTCAGGTGTTTTGTACTTAGATTTGAAATCAACCCATCTTCACCATTGTAGCTAATTGGTAGTTTGTTACTTGGCATTCAATTAATGATAAATTTTGCACATTTAGACGTGTTTGTCATATTCAAATAAGCCATATATATTTTTGATCCATAATGTCTGGATTCTCTTAACGACCTCGGTATCAGGGCCCCAGGCGAAATCACACAAAGACAAGAGCTTGGCTCCGGCCGGGAATCGAACCCTGGTCGGCAAGCTTGTATAGACAGTGACTAAACCTCTTGGCCACGAAGAAAGATAAAAGTCAATGACAATTCTTCTGTACTTATACCTGTCAAATTCAGGTGTTTTGTACTTAGAATTGAAATCAACCCATCTTCACCATCGTAGCTAATTGGTAGTTTGTTACTTGGCATTCAATTAATGATAAATTTTGCACATTTAGACGTGTTTTTCATATTCAAATAAGCCATATATATTTTTGATACATTAATGTCTGGATTCTCTTAACGACCTCGGGATCAGAGCCCCAGGCGAAATCACACAAAGACAAGAGCTTGGCTCCGGCCGGGAATCGAACCCTGGTCGGCAAGCTTGTATAGACAGTGACTAAACCACTTGGCCACGAAGAAAGATAAAAGTCAATGACAATTCTTCTGTACTTATACCTGTCGAATTCAGGTGTTTTGTACTTAGAATTGAAATCAACCCATCTTCACCATCGTAGCTAATTAGTAGTTTGTTACTTGGCATTCAATTAATGATAAATTTTGCACATTTAGACGTGTTTTTCATATTCAAATAAGCCATATATATTTTTGATACATTAATGTCTGGATTCTCTTAAAGACCTCGTGTTCAGAGCCCCAGGCGAAATCACACAAAGACATGAGCTTGGCTCCGGCCGGGAATCGAACCCTGGTCGGCAAGCTTGTATAGACAGTGACTAAACCACTTGGCCACGAAGAAAGATAAAAGTCAATGACAATTCTTCTGTACTTATACCTGTCGAATTCAGGTGTTTTGTACTTAGATTTGAAATCAACCCATCTTCACCATTGTAGCTAATTGGTAGTTTGTTACTTGGCATTCAATTAATGATAAATTTTGCACATTTAGACGTGTTTGTCATATTCAAATAAGCCATATATATTTTTGATCCAATAATGTCTGGATTCTCTTAACGACCTCGGTATCAGGGCCCCAGGCGAAATCACACAAAGACAAGAGCTTGGCTCCGGCCGGGAATCGAACCCTGGTCGGCAAGCTTGTATAGACAGTGACTAAACCTCTTGGCCACGAAGAAAGATAAAAGTCAATGACAATTCTTCTGTACTTATACCTGTCAAATTCAGGTGTTTTGTACTTAGAATTGAAATCAACCCATCTTCACCATCGTAGCTAATTGGTAGTTTGTTACTTGGCATTCAATTAATGATAAATTTTGCACATTTAGACGTGTTTTTCATATTCAAATAAGCCATATATATTTTTGATACATTAATGTCTGGATTCTCTTAACGACCTCGGGATCAGAGCCCCAGGCGAAATCACACAAAGACAAGAGCTTGGCTCCGGCCGGGAATCGAACCCTGGTCGGCAAGCTTGTATAGACAGTGACTAAACCACTTGGCCACGAAGAAAGATAAAAGTCAATGACAATTCTTCTGTACTTATACCTGTCGAATTCAGGTGTTTTGTACTTAGAATTGAAATCAACCCATCTTCACCATCGTAGCTAATTGGTAGTTTGTTACTTGGCATTCAATTAATGATAAATTTTGCACATTTAGACGTGTTTTTCATATTCAAATAAGCCATATATATTTTTGATACATTAATGTCTGGATTCTCTTAACGACCTCGGGATCAGAGCCCCAGGCGAAATCACACAAAGACATGAGCTTGGCTCCGGCCGGGAATCGAACCCTGGTCGGCAAGCTTGTATAGACAGTGACTAAACCACTTGGCCACGAAGAAAGATAAAAGTCAATGACAATTCTTCTGTACTTATACCTGTCGAATTCAGGTGTTTTGTACTTAGATTTGAAATCAACCCATCTTCACCATTGTAGCTAATTGGTAGTTTGTTACTTGGCATTCAATTAATGATAAATTTTGCACATTTAGACGTGTTTTCATATTCAAATAAGCCATATATATTTTTGATCCAATAATGTCTGGATTCTCTTAACGACCTCGGTATCAGGGCCCCAGGCGAAATCACACAAAGACAAGAGCTTGGCTCCGGCCGGGAATCGAACCCTGGTCGGCAAGCTTGTATAGACAGTGACTAAACTACTTGGCCACGAAGAAAGATAAAAGTCAATGACAATTCTTCTGTACTTATACCTGTCAAATTCAGGTGTTTTGTACTTAGAATTGAAATCAACCCATCTTCACCATCGTAGCTAATTGGTAGTTTGTTACTTGGCATTCAATTAATGATAAATTTTGCACATTTAGACGTGTTTTTCATATTCAAATAAGCCATATATATTTTTGATACATTAATGTCTGGATTCTCTTAACGACCTCGGATCAGAGCCCCAGCGAAATCACACAAAGACAAAGAGCTTGGCTCCGGCCGGGAATCGAACCCTGGTCGGCAAGCTTGTATAGACAGTGACTAAACCACTTGGCCACGAAGAAAGATAAAAGTCAATGACAATTCTTCTGTACTTATACCTGTCGAATTCAGGTGTTTTGTACTTAGAATTGAAATCAACCCATCTTCACCATCGTAGCTAATTGGTAGTTTGTTACTTGGCATTCAATTAATGATAAATTTTGCACATTTAGACGTGTTTTTCATATTCAAATAAGCCATATATATTTTTGATACATTAATGTCTGGATTCTCTTAACGACCTCGGGATCAGAGCCCCAGGCGAAATCACAAAAAGACAAGAGCTTGGCTCCGGCCGGGAATCGAACCCTGGTCGGCAAGCTTGTATAGACAGTGACTAAACCACTTGGCCACGAAGAAAGATAAAAGTCAATGACAATTCTTCTGTACTTATACCTGTCGAATTCAGGTGTTTTGTACTTAGAATTGAAATCAACCCATCTTCACCATCGTAGCTAATTAGTAGTTTGTTACTTCGCATTCAATTAATGATAAATTTTGCACATTTAGACGTGTTTTTCATATTCAAATAAGCCATATATATTTTTGATACATTAATGTCTGGATTCTCTTAACGACCTCGGGATCAGAGCCCCAGGCGAAATCACACAAAGACAAGAGCTTGGCTCCGGCCGGGAATCGAACCCTGGTCGGCAAGCTTGTATAGATAGTGACTAAACCACTTGGCTAAGAAGAAAGAAAAAAGTCAATGACAATTCTTCTGTACTTATACTGTCGAATTCAGGTGTTTTGTACTTAGATTTGAAATCAACCCATCTTCACCATCGTAGCTAATTGGTAGTTTGTTACTTGGCATTCAATTAATGATAAATTTTGCATATTTAGACGTGTTTTTCATATTAAAATAAGCCATATACATTTTTGATACATTAATGTCTGGATTCTCTTAAAGACCTCGTGTTCAGAGCCCCAGGCGAAATCACACAAAGACAAGAGCTTGGCTCCGGCCGGGAATCGAACCCTGGTCGGCAAGCTTGTATAGACAGTGACTAAACCACTTGGCCACGAAGAAAGATAAAAGTCAATGACAATTCTTCTGTACTTATACCTGTCGAATTCAGGTGTTTTGTACTTAGATTTGAAATCAACCCATCTTCACCATTGTAGCTAATTGGTAGTTTGTTACTTGGCATTCAATTAATGATAAATTTTGCACATTTAGACGTGTTTGTCATATTCAAATAAGCCATATATATTTTTGATCAATAATGTCTGGATTCTCTTAACGACCTCGGTATCAGGAGCCCCAGGCGAAATCACACAAAGACAAGAGCTTGGCTCCGGCCGGGAATCGAACCCTGGTCGGCAAGCTTGTATAGACAGTGACTAAACCACTTGGCCACGAAGAAAGATAAAAGTCAATGACAATTCTTCTGTACTTATACCTGTCGAATTCAGGTGTTTTGTACTTAGAATTGAAATCAACCCATCTTCACCATCGTAGCTAATTGGTAGTTTGTTACTTGGCATTCAATTAATGATAAATTTTGCACATTTAGACGTGTTTTTCATATTCAAATAAGCCATATATATTTTTGATACATTAATGTCTGGATTCTCTTAACGACCTCGGGATCAGAGCCCCAGGCGAAATCACACAAAGACAAGAGCTTGGCTCCGGCCGGGAATCGAACCCTGGTCGGCAAGCTTGTATAGACAGTGACTAAACCACTTGGCCACGAAGAAAGATAAAAGTCAATGACAATTCTTCTGTACTTATACCTGTCGAATTCAGGTGTTTTGTACTTAGAATTGAAATCAACCCATCTTCACCATCGTAGCTAATTGGTAGTTTGTTACTTGGCATTCAATTAATGATAAATTTTGCACATTTAGACGTGTTTTTCATATTCAAATAAGCCATATATATTTTTGATACATTAATGTCTGGATTCTCTTAACGACCTCGGTATCAGAGCCCCAGGCGAAATCACACAAAGACAAGAGCTTGGCTCCGGCCGGGAATCGAACCCTGGTCGGCAAGCTTGTATAGACAGTGACTAAACCACTTGCCACGAAGAAAGATAAAAGTCAATGACAATTCTTCTGTACTTATACCTGTCGAATTCAGGTGTTTTGTACTTAGAATTGAAATCAACCCATCTTCACCATCGTAGCTAATTGGTAGTTTGTTACTTGGCATTCAATTAATGATAAATTTTGCACATTTAGACGGTTTTTCATATTCAAATAAGCCATATATATTTTTGATACATTAATGTCTGGATTCTCTTAACGACCTCGGGATCAGAGCCCCAGGCGAAATCACACAAAGACAAGAGCTTGGCTCCGGCCGGGAATCGAACCCTGGTCGGCAAGCTTGTATAGACAGTGACTAAACCACTTGGCCACGAAGAAAGATAAAAGTCAATGACAATTCTTCTGTACTTATACCTGTCGAATTCAGGTGTTTTGTACTTAGAATTGAAATCAACCCATCTTCACCATCGTAGCTAATTGGTAGTTTGTTACTTGGCATTCAATTAATGATAAATTTTGCACATTTAGACGTGTTTTTCATATTCAAATAAGCCATATATATTTTTGATACATTAATGTCTGGATTCTCTTAACGACCTCGGGATCAGAGCCCCAGGCGAAATCACACAAAGACAAGAGCTTGGCTCCGGCCGGGAATCGAACCCTGGTCGGCAAGCTTGTATAGACAGTGACTAAACCACTTGGCCACGAAGAAAGATAAAAGTCAATGACAATTCTTCTGTACTTATACTTGTCGAATTCAGGTGTTTTGTACTTAGAATTGAAATCAACCCATCTTCACCATCGTAGCTAATTGGTAGTTTGTTACTTGGCATTCAATTAATGATAAATTTTGCACATTTAGACATGTTTTTCATATTCAAATAAGCCATATATATTTTTGATACATTAATGTCTGGATTCTCTTAACGACCTCGTGCTCAGAGCCCCAGGCGAAATCACAAAAAGACAAGAGCTTGGCTCCGGCCAGGAATCGAACCCTGGTCGGCAAGCTTGTATAGTCAGTGACTAAACCACTTGGCCACGAAGAAAGATAAAAGTCAATGACAATATTTCTGTATTTATACCGATCAAATTCAGGTGTTTTGTACTTAGAATTGAAATAAACCCATCTTCACCATCGTAGCAAATTGGTAGTTTGTTACTTGGCATTCAATTAATGATAAGTTTTGCACATTTAGACGTGTTTTTTATATTCAAATAAGCCATATATATTTTTGATACATTAATGTCTGGATTCTCTTAACGACCTCGGGATCAGAGCCACAGGCGAAATCACACAAACACAAGAGCTTGGCTCCGGCCGGGAATCGAACCCTGGTCGGCAAGCTTGTATAGACAGTGACTAAACTACTTGGCCACGAAGAAAGATAAAAGTCAATGACAATTCTTCTGTACTTATACCTGTCGAATTCAGGTGTTTTGGACTTAGAATTGAAATCAACCCATCTTCACCATCGTAGCTAATTGGTAGTTTGTTACTTGGCTTTCAACTAATGATAAATTTTGCACATTTAGACGTGTTTTTCATATTCAAATAAGCCATATATATTTTTGATACATTAATGTCTGGATTCTCATAACGACCTCGGGATCAGAGCCCCAGGCGAAATCACACAAAGACAAGAGCTTGGCTCCGGCCAGGAATCGAACCCTGGTCGGCAACCTTATATAGACAGTGAGTAAACCACTTGACCACGAAGAAAGATAAAAGTCAATGACAATTCTTCTGTACTTATACCTGTCGAATTCAGGTGTTTTGTACTTAGAATTGAAATCAACCCATCTTCACCATCGTAGCTAATTGGAAGTTTGTTACTTGGCATTCAACTAATGATAAATTTTTCACATTTATACGGTTTTTTCATATTCAAATAAGCCATACATATTTTTGATACATTAATGTCTGGATTCTCTTAACGACCTCGTGCTTAGAGCCCCAGGCGAAATCACAAAAAGACAAGAGCTTGGGTCCGGCCAGTAATCGAACCCTGGTCGGCAAGCTTGTATAAACAGTGACTAAACCACTTGGCCACGCAGAAAGATAAAAGTCAATGACAATTCTTCTGTACTTATACCGATCGAATTCAGGTGTTTTGTACTTAGAATTGAAATCAACCTATCTTCACCATCGTAGCTAATTAGTAGTTTGTTACTTGGCATTCAATTAATGAAAAATTTTGCACATTTAGACGTGTTTTTCATATTCAAATAAGCCATATATATTTTTGATACATTAATGTCTGGATTCTCTTAACGACCTCGGGATCAGAGCCCCAGGCGAAATCACACAAAGACAAGAGCTTGGCTCCGGCCGGGAATCGAACCCTGGTCGGCAAGCTTGTATAGACAGTGACTAAACCACTTGGCTACGAAGAAAGATAAAAGTCAATGACAATTCTTCTGTACTTATACTTGTAGAATTCAGGTGTTTTGTACTTAGAATTGAAATCAACCCATCTTCACCATCGTAGCTAATAGTTAGTTTGTTACTTGTCCTTCAATTAATGATAAATTTTGCATATTTAGACGTGTTTTTCATATTCAAATGAGCCATATATTTTTTATATATTAATGTCTGGATTCTCTTAAAGACCTCGGGTTCAGAGCCCCAGGCGAAATCACACAAAGACAAGAGCTTGGCTCCGGCCGGGAATCGAACCCTGGTTGGCAAGCTTGTATAGACAGTGACTAAACCACTTGGCCACGAAGAAAGATAAAAGTCAATGACAATTCTTCTGTACTTATACCTGTCGAATTCAGGTGTTTTGTACTGAGAATTGAAATCAACCCTTCTTCACCATCATAGCTAATTGGTAGTTTGTTACTTGGCATTCAATTAATGATAAATTTTGCACATTTAGACGTGTTTTTCATATTCAAATAAGCCATATATATTTTTGATACAATAATGTCTGGATTCTCTTAACGACCTCGGGATCAGGGCCCCAGGCGAAATCACACAAAGACAAGAGCTTGGCTCCAGCCGGGAATCGAACCCTGGTCGGCAAGCTTGTATAGACAGTGACTAAACCACTTGGCCACGAAGAAAGATAAAAGTCAATGACAATTCTTCTGTACTTACACCTGTCGAATTCAGGTGTTTTGTACTTAGAATTGAAATCAACCCATCTTCACCATCGTAGCTAATTGGTAGTTTGTTACTTGGCATTCAATTAATGATAAATTTTGCACATTTAGACGTGTTTTTCATATTCAAATAAGCCATATATATTTTTGATACATTAATGTCTGGATTCTCTTAACGACCTCGGGATCAGAGCCCCAGGCGAAATCACACAAAGACAAGAGCTTGGCTCCGGCCGGGAATCGAACCCTGGTCGGCAAGCTTGTATAGACAGTGACTAAACCACTTGGCCACGAAGAAAGATAAAAGTCAATGACAATTCTTCTGTACTTATACCTGTCGAATTCAGGTGTTTTGTACTTAGAATTGAAATCAACCCATCTTCACCATCGTAGCTAATTGGTAGTTTGTTACTTGGCATTCAATTAATGATAAATTTTGCACATTTAGACGTGTTTTTCATATTCAAATAAGCCATATATATTTTTGATACATTAATGTCTGGATTCTCTTAACGACCTCGGGATCAGAGCCCCAGGCGAAATCACACAAAGACAAGAGCTTGGCTCCGGCCGGGAATCGAACCCTGGTCGGCAAGCTTGTATAGACAGTGACTAAACCACTTGGCCACGAAGAAAGATAAAAGTCAATGACAATTCTTCTGTACTTATACCTGTCGAATTCAGGTGTTTTGTACTTAGAATTGAAATCAACCCATCTTCACCATCGTAGCTAATTGGTAGTTTGTTACTTGGCATTCAATTAATGATAAATTTTGCACATTTAGACGTTTTTTCATATTCAAATAAGCCATATATATTTTTGATACATTAATGTCTGGATTCTCTTAACGACCTCGGCTCAGAGCCCCAGGCGAAATCACACAAAGACAAGAGCTTGGCTCCGGCCGGGAATCGAACCCTGGTCGGCAAGCTTGTATAGACAGTGACTAAACCACTTGGCCACGAAGAAAGATAAAAGTCAATGACAATTCTTCTGTACTTATACCTGTCGAATTCAGGTGTTTTGTACTTAGAATTGAAATCAACCCATCTTCACCATCGTAGCTAATTGGTAGTTTGTTACTTGGCATTCAATTAATGATAAATTTTGCACATTTAGACGTGTTTTTCATATTCAAATAAGCCATATATATTTTTGATACATTAATGTCTGGATTCTCTTAACGACCTCGGGATCAGAGCCCCAGGCGAAATCACACAAAGACAAGAGCTTGGCTCCGGCCGGGAATCGAACCCTGGTCGGCAAGCTTGTATAGACAGTGACTAAACCACTTGGCCACGAAGAAAGATAAAAGTCAATGACAATTCTTCTGTACTTATACTTGTCGAATTCAGGTGTTTTGTACTTAGAATTGAAATCAACCCATCTTCACCATCGTAGCTAATTGGTAGTTTGTTACTTGGCATTCAATTAATGATAAATTTTGCACATTTAGACATGTTTTTCATATTCAAATAAGCCATATATATTTTTGATACATTAATGTCTGGATTCTCTTAACGACCTCGTGCTCAGAGCCCCAGGCGAAATCACAAAAAGACAAGAGCTTGGCTCCGGCCAGGAATCGAACCCTGGTCGGCAAGCTTGTATAACAGTGACTAAACCACTTGGCCACGAAGAAAGATAAAAGTCAATGACAATATTTCTGTATTTATACCGATCAAATTCAGGTGTTTTGTACTTAGAATTGAAATAAACCCATCTTCACCATCGTAGCAAATTGGTAGTTTGTTACTTGGCATTCAATTAATGATAAGTTTTGCACATTTAGACGTGTTTTTTATATTCAAATAAGCCATATATATTTTTGATACATTAATGTCTGGATTCTCTTAACGACCTCGGGATCAGAGCCACAGGCGAAATCACACAAAGACAAGAGCTTGGCTCCGGCCGGGAATCGAACCCTGGTCGGCAAGCTTGTATAGACAGTGACTAAACTACTTGGCCACGAAGAAAGATAAAAGTCAATGACAATTCTTCTGTACTTATACCTGTCGAATTCAGGTGTTTTGGACTTAGAATTGAAATCAACCCATCTTCACCATCGTAGCTAATTGGTAGTTTGTTACTTGGCTTTCAACTAATGATAAATTTTGCACATTTAGACGTGTTTTTCATATTCAAATAAGCCATATATATTTTTGATACATTAATGTCTGGATTCTCTTAACGACCTCGGGATCAGAGCCCCAGGCGAAATCACACAAAGACAAGAGCTTGGCTCCGGCCAGGAATCGAACCCTGGTCGGCAAGCTTGTATAGACAGTGACTAAACCACTTGACCACGAAGAAAGATAAAAGTCAATGACAATTCTTCTGTACTTATACCTGTCGAATTCAGGTGTTTTGTACTTAGAATTGAAATCAACCCATCTTCACCATCGTAGCTAATTGGAGTTTGTTACTTGGCATTCAATTAATGATAAATTTTTCACATTTAGACGGTTTTTTCATATTCAAATAAGCCATACATATTTTTGATACATTAATGTCTGGATTCTCTTAACGACCTCGTGCTTAGAGCCCCAGGCGAAATCACAAAAAGACAAGAGCTTGGGTCCGGCCAGTAATCGAACCCTGGTCGGCAAGCTTGTATAAACAGTGACTAAACCACTTGGCCACGAAGAAAGATAAAAGTCAATGACAATTCTTCTGTACTTATACCGATCGAATTCAGGTGTTTTGTACTTAGAATTGAAATCAACCCATCTTCACCATCGTAGCTAATTAGTAGTTTGTTACTTGGCATTCAATTAATGATAAAATTTTGCACATTTAGACGTGTTTTTCATATTCAAATAAGCCATATATATTTTTGATACATTAATGTCTGGATTCTCTTAACGACCTCGGGATCAGAGCCCCAGGCGAAATCACACAAAGACAAGAGCTTGGCTCCGGCCGGGAATCGAACCCTGGTCGGCAAGCTTGTATAGACAGTGACTAAACCACTTGGCTACGAAGAAAGATAAAAGTCAATGACAATTCTTCTGTACTTATACTGTAGAATTCAGGTGTTTTGTACTTAGAATTGAAATCAACCCATCTTCACCATCGTAGCTAATAGTTAGTTTGTTACTTGTCCTTCAATTAATGATAAATTTTGCATATTTAGACGTGTTTTTCATATTCAAATGAGCCATATATTTTTTATATATTAATGTCTGGATTCTCTTAAAGACCTCGGGTTCAGAGCCCCAGGCGAAATCACACAAAGACAAGAGCTTGGCTCCGGCCGGGAATCGAACCCTGGTTGGCAAGCTTGTATAGACAGTGACTAAACCACTTGGCCACGAAGAAAGATAAAAGTCAATGACAATTCTTCTGTACTTATACCTGTCGAATTCAGGTGTTTTGTACTGAGAATTGAAATCAACCCTTCTTCACCATCATAGCTAATTGGTAGTTTGTTACTTGGCATTCAATTAATGATAAATTTTGCACATTTAGACGTGTTTTTCATATTCAAATAAGCCATATATATTTTTGATACAATAATGTCTGGATTCTCTTAACGACCTCGGGATCAGGGCCCCAGGCGAAATCACACAAAGACAAGAGCTTGGCTCCAGCCGGGAATCGAACCCTGGTCGGCAAGCTTGTATAGACAGTGACTAAACCACTTGGCCACGAAGAAAGATAAAAGTCAATGACAATTCTTCTGTACTTACACCTGTCGAATTCAGGTGTTTTGTACTTAGAATTGAAATCAACCCATCTTCACCATCGTAGCTAATTGGTAGTTTGTTACTTGGCATTCAATTAATGATAAATTTTGCACATTTAGACGTGTTTTTCATATTCAAATAAGCCATATATATTTTTGATACATTAATGTCTGGATTCTCTTAACGACCTCGGGATCAGAGCCCCAGGCGAAATCACACAAAGACAAGAGCTTGGCTCCGGCCGGGAATCGAACCCTGGTCGGCAAGCTTGTATAGACAGTGACTAAACCACTTGGCCACGAAGAAAGATAAAAGTCAATGACAATTCTTCTGTACTTATACCTGTCGAATTCAGGTGTTTTGTACTTAGAATTGAAATCAACCCATCTTCACCATCGTAGCTAATTGGTAGTTTGTTACTTGGCATTCAATTAATGATAAATTTTGCACATTTAGACGTGTTTTTCATATTCAAATAAGCCATATATATTTTTGATACATTAATGTCTGGATTCTCTTAACGACCTCGGGATCAGAGCCCCAGGCGAAATCACACAAAGACAAGAGCTTGGCTCCGGCCGGGAATCGAACCCTGGTCGGCAAGCTTGTATAGACAGTGACTAAACCACTTGGCCACGAAGAAAGATAAAAGTCAATGACAATTCTTCTGTACTTATACCTGTCGAATTCAGGTGTTTTGTACTTAGAATTGAAATCAACCCATCTTCACCATCGTAGCTAATTGGTAGTTTGTTACTTGGCATTCAATTAATGATAAATTTTGCACATTTAGACGTGTTTTTCATATTCAAATAAGCCATATATATTTTTGATACATTAATGTCTGGATTCTCTTAACGACCTCGGCTCAGAGCCCCAGGCGAAATCACACAAAGACAAGAGCTTGGCTCCGGCCGGGAATCGAACCCTGGTCGGCAAGCTTGTATAGACAGTGACTAAACCACTTGGCCACGAAGAAAGATAAAAGTCAATGACAATTCTTCTGTACTTATACCTGTCGAATTCAGGTGTTTTGTACTTAGAATTGAAATCAACCCATCTTCACCATCGTAGCTAATTGGTAGTTTGTTACTTGGCATTCAATTAATGATAAATTTTGCACATTTAGACGTGTTTTTCATATTCAAATAAGCCATATATATTTTTGATACATTAATGTCTGGATTCTCTTAACGACCTCGGGATCAGAGCCCCAGGCGAAATCACACAAAGACAAGAGCTTGGCTCCGGCCGGGAATCGAACCCTGGTCGGCAAGCTTGTATAGACAGTGACTAAACCACTTGGCCACGAAGAAAGATAAAAGTCAATGAAATTCTTCTGTACTTATACCTGTCGAATTCAGGTGTTTTGTACTTAGAATTGAAATCAACCCATCTTCACCATCGTAGCTAATTGGTAGTTTGTTACTTGGCATTCAATTAATGATAAATTTTACACATTTAGACGTGTTTTTCATATTCAAATAAGCCATATATATTTTTGATACATTAATGTCTGGATTCTCTTAACGACCTCGGTATCAGAGCCCCAGGCGAAATCACACAAAGACAAGAGCTTGGCTCCGGCCGGGAATCGAACCCTGGTCGGCAAGCTTGTATAGACAGTGACTAAACCACTTGGCCACGAAGAAAGATAAAAGTCAATGACAATTCTTCTGTACTTATACCTGTCGAATTCAGGTGTTTTGTACTTAGAATTGAAATCAACCCATCTTCACCATCGTAGCTAATTGGTAGTTTGTTACTTGGCATTCAATTAATGATAAATTTTACATATTTAGACGTGTTTTTCATATTCAAATAAGCCATATATATTTTTGATACATTAATGTCTGGATTCTCTTAACGACCTCGGGATCAGAGCCCCAGGCGAAATCACACAAAGACAAGAGCTTGGCTCCGGCCGGGAATCGAACCCTGGTCGGCAAGCTTGTATAGACAGTGACTAAACCACTTGGCCACGAAGAAAGATAAAAGTCAATGACAATTCTTCTGTACTTATACCTGTCGAATTCAGGTGTTTTGTACTTAGAATTGAAATCAACCCATCTTCACCATCGTAGCTAATTGGTAGTTTGTTACTTGGCATTCAATTAATGATAAATTTTGCACATTTAGACGTGTTTTTCATATTCAAATAAGCCATATATATTTTTGATACATTAATGTCTGGATTCTCTTAACGACCTCGGGATCAGAGCCCCAGGCGAAATCACACAAAGACAAGAGCTTGGCTCCGGCCGGGAATCGAACCCTGGTCGGCAAGCTTGTATAGACAGTGACTAAACCACTTGGCCACGAAGAAAGATAAAAGTCAATGACAATTCTTCTGTACTTATACTGTCGAATTCAGGTGTTTTGTACTTAGAATTGAAATCAACCCATCTTCACCATCGTAGCTAATTGGTAGTTTGTTACTTGGCATTCAATTAATGATAAATTTTGCACATTTAGACGTGTTTTTCATATTCAAATAAGCCATATATATTTTTGATACATTAATGTCTGGATTCTCTTAACGACCTCGGGATCAGAGCCCCAGGCGAAATCACAAAAAGACAAGAGCTTGGCTCCGGCCGGGAATCGAACCCTGGTCGGCAAGCTTGTATAGACAGTGACTAAACCACTTGGCCACGAAGAAAGATAAAAGTCAATGACAATTCTTCTGTACTTATACCTGTCGAATTCAGGTGTTTTGTACTTAGAATTGAAATCAACCCATCTTCACCATCGTAGCTAATTGGTAGTTTGTTACTTGGCATTCAATTAATGATAAATTTTGCACATTTAGACGTGTTTTTCATATTCAAATAAGCCATATATATTTTTGATACATTAATGTCTGGATTCTCTTAACGACCTCGGGATCAGAGCCCCAGGCGAAATCACACAAAGACAAGAGCTTGGCTCCGGCCGGGAATCGAACCCTGGTCGGCAAGCTTGTATAGACAGTGACTAAACCACTTGGCCACGAAGAAAGATAAAAGTCAATGACAATTCTTCTGTACTTATACCTGTCGAATTCAGGTGTTTTGTACTTAGAATTGAAATCAACCCATCTTCACCATCGTAGCTAATTGGTAGTTTGTTACTTGGCATTCAATTAATGATAAATTTTGCATATTTAGACGTGTTTTTCATATTCAAATAAGCCATATATTTTTTGATACATTAATGTCTGGATTCTCTTAAAGACCTCGGTCAGAGCCCCAGGCGAAATCACACAAAGACAAGAGCTTGGCTCCGGCCGGGAATCGAACCCTGGTCGGCAAGCTTGTATAGACAGTGACTAAACCACTTGGCCACGAAGAAAGATAAAAGTCAATGACAATTCTTCTGTACTTATACCTGTCGAATTCAGGTGTTTTGTACTTAGAATTGAAATCAACCCATCTTCACCATCGTAGCTAATTGGTAGTTTGTTACTTGGCATTCAATTAATGATAAATTTTGCACATTTAGACGTGTTTTTCATATTCAAATAAGCCATATATATTTTTGATACAATAATGTCTGGATTCTCTTAACGACCTCGGGATCAGAGCCCCAGGCGAAATCACACAAAGACAAGAGCTTGGCTCCGGCCGGGAATCGAACCCTGGTCGGCAAGCTTGTATAGACAGTGACTAAACCTCTTGGCCACGAAGAAAGATAAAAGTCAATGACAATTCTTCTGTACTTATACCTGTCAATTCAGGTGTTTTGTACTTAGAATTGAAATCAACCCATCTTCACCATCGTAGCTAATTGGTAGTTTGTTACTTGGCATTCAATTAATGATAAATTTTGCACATTTAGACGTGTTTTTCATATTCAAATAAGCCATATATATTTTTGATACATTAATGTCTGGATTCTCTTAACGACCTCGGGATCAGAGCCCCAGGCGAAATCACACAAAGACAAGAGCTTGGCTCCGGCCGGGAATCGAACCCTGGTCGGCAAGCTTGTATAGACAGTGACTAAACCACTTGGCCACGAAGAAAGATAAAAGTCAATGACAATTCTTCTGTACTTATACCTGTCGAATTCAGGTGTTTTGTACTTAGAATTGAAATCAACCCATCTTCACCATCGTAGCTAATGGTAGTTTGTTACTTGGCATTCAATTAATGATAAATTTTGCACATTTAGACGTGTTTTTCATATTCAAATAAGCCATATATATTTTTGATACATTAATGTCTGGATTCTCTTAACGACCTCGGGATCAGAGCCCCAGGCGAAATCACACAAAGACAAGAGCTTGGCTCCGGCCGGGAATCGAACCCTGGTCGGCAAGCTTGTATAGACAGTGACTAAACCACTTGGCCACGAAGAAAGATAAAAGTCAATGACAATTCTTCTGTACTTATACCTGTCGAATTCAGGTGTTTTGTACTTAGAATTGAAATCAACCCATCTTCACCATCGTAGCTAATTGGTAGTTTGTTACTTGGCATTCAATTAATGATAAATTTTGCACATTTAGACGTGTTTTTCATATTCAAATAAGCCATATATATTTTTGATACATTAATGTCTGGATTCTCTTAACGACCTCGTGCTCAGAGCCCCAGGCGAAATCACACAAAGACAAGAGCTTGGCTCCGGCCGGGAATCGAACCCTGGTCGGCAAGCTTGTATAGACAGTGACTAAACCACTTGGCCACGAAGAAAGATAAAAGTCAATGACAATTCTTCTGTACTTATACCTGTCGAATTCAGGTGTTTTGTACTTAGAATTGAAATCAACCCATCTTCACCATCGTAGCTAATTGGTAGTTTGTTACTTGGCATTCAATTAATGATAAATTTTGCACATTTAGACGTGTTTTTTATATTCAAATAAGCCATATATATTTTTGATACATTAATGTCTGGATTCTCTTAACGACCTCGGGATCAGAGCCCCAGGCGAAATCACACAAAGACAAGAGCTTGGCTCCGGCCGGGAATCGAACCCTGGTCGGCAAGCTTGTATAGACAGTGACTAAACCACTTGGCCACGAAGAAAGATAAAAGTCAATGACAATTCTTCTGTACTTATACCTGTCGAATTCAGGTGTTTTGTACTTAGAATTGAAATCAACCCATCTTCACCATCGTAGCTAATTGGTAGTTTGTTACTTGGCATTCAATTAATGATAAATTTTGCACATTTAGACGTGTTTTTCATATTCAAATAAGCCATATATATTTTTGATACATTAATGTCTGGATTCTCTTAACGACCTCGGGATCAGAGCCCCAGGCGAAATCACACAAAGACAAGAGCTTGGCTCCGGCCGGGAATCGAACCCTGGTCGGCAAGCTTGTATAGACAGTGACTAAACCACTTGGCCACGAAGAAAGATAAAAGTCAATGACAATTCTTCTGTACTTATACCTGTCGAATTCAGGTGTTTTGTACTTAGAATTGAAATCAACCCATCTTCACCATCGTAGCTAATTGGTAGTTTGTTACTTGGCATTCAATTAATGATAAATTTTGCACATTTAGACGTGTTTTTCATATTCAAATAAGCCATATATATTTTTGATACATTAATGTCTGGATTCTCTTAACGACCTCGGGATCAGAGCCCCAGGCGAAATCACACAAAGACAAGAGCTTGGCTCCGGCCGGGAATCGAACCCTGGTCGGCAAGCTTGTATAGACAGTGACTAAACCACTTGGCCACGAAGAAAGATAAAAGTCAATGACAATTCTTCTGTACTTATACCTGTCGAATTCAGGTGTTTTGTACTTAGAATTGAAATCAACCCATCTTCACCATCGTAGCTAATTGGTAGTTTGTTACTTGGCATTCAATTAATGATAAATTTTGCACATTTAGACGTGTTTTTCATATTCAAATAAGCCATATATATTTTTGATACATTAATGTCTGGATTCTCTTAACGACCTCGGGATCAGAGCCCCAGGCGAAATCACACAAAGACAAGAGCTTGGCTCCGGCCGGGAATCGAACCCTGGTCGGCAAGCTTGTATAGACAGTGACTAAACCACTTGGCCACGAAGAAAGATAAAAGTCAATGACAATTCTTCTGTACTTATACCTGTCGAATTCAGGTGTTTTGTACTTAGAATTGAAATCAACCCATCTTCACCATCGTAGCTAATTGGTAGTTTGTTACTTGGCATTCAATTAATGATAAATTTTGCACATTTAGACGTGTTTTTCATATTCAAATAAGCCATATATATTTTTGATACATTAATGTCTGGATTCTCTTAACGACCTCGGGATCAGAGCCCCAGGCGAAATCACACAAAACAAGAGCTTGGCTCCGGCCGGGAATCGAACCCTGGTCGGCAAGCTTGTATAGACAGTGACTAAACCACTTGGCCACGAAGAAAGATAAAAGTCAATGACAATTCTTCTGTACTTATACCTGTCGAATTCAGGTGTTTTGTACTTAGAATTGAAATCAACCCATCTTCACCATCGTAGCTAATTGGTAGTTTGTTACTTGGCATTCAATTAATGATAAATTTTGCACATTTAGACGTGTTTTTCATATTCAAATAAGCCATATATATTTTTGATACATTAATGTCTGGATTCTCTTAACGACCTCGGGATCAGAGCCCCAGGCGAAATCACACAAAGACAAGAGCTTGGCTCCGGCCGGGAATCGAACCCTGGTCGGCAAGCTTGTATAGACAGTGACTAAACCACTTGACCACGAAGAAAGATAAAAGTCAATGACAATTCTTCTGTACTTATACCTGTCGAATTCAGGTGTTTTGTACTTAGAATTGAAATCAACCCATCTTCACCATCGTAGCTAATTGGTAGTTTGTTACTTGGCATTCAATTAATGATAAATTTTGCACATTTAGACGTGTTTTTCATATTCAAATAAGCCATATATATTTTTGATACATTAATGTCTGGATTCTCTTAACGACCTCGGGATCAGAGCCCCAGGCGAAATCACACAAAGACAAGAGCTTGGCTCCGGCCGGGAATCGAACCCTGGTCGGCAAGCTTGTATAGACAGTGACTAAACCACTTGGCCACGAAGAAAGATAAAAGTCAATGACAATTCTTCTGTACTTATACCTGTCGAATTCAGGTGTTTTGTACTTAGAATTGAAATCAACCCATCTTCACCATCGTAGCTAATTGGTAGTTTGTTACTTGGCATTCAATTAATGATAAATTTTGCACATTTAGACGTGTTTTTCATATTCAAATAAGCCATATATATTTTTGATACATTAATGTCTGGATTCTCTTAACGACCTCGGGATCAGAGCCCCAGGCGAAATCACACAAAGACAAGAGCTTGGCTCCGGCCGGGAATCGAACCCTGGTCGGCAAGCTTGTATAGACAGTGACTAAACCACTTGGCCACGAAGAAAGATAAAAGTCAATGACAATTCTTCTGTACTTATACCTGTCGAATTCAGGTGTTTTGTACTTAGAATTGAAATCAACCCATCTTCACCATCGTAGCTAATTGGTAGTTTGTTACTTGGCATTCAATTAATGATAAATTTTGCACATTTAGACGTGTTTTTCATATTCAAATAAGCCATATATATTTTTGATACATTAATGTCTGGATTCTCTTAACGACCTCGTGCTCAGAGCCCCAGGCGAAATCACAAAAAGACAAGAGCTTGGCTCCGGCCGGGAATCGAACCCTGGTCGGCAAGCTTGTATAGACAGTGACTAAACCACTTGGCCACGAAGAAAGATAAAAGTCAATGACAATTCTTCTGTACTTATACCTGTCGAATTCAGGTGTTTTGTACTTAGAATTGAAATAAACCCATCTTCACCATCGTAGCTAATTGGTAGTTTGTTACTTGGCATTCAATTAATGATAAATTTTGCACATTTAGACGTGTTTTTCATATTCAAATAAGCCATATATATTTTTGATACATTAATGTCTGGATTCTCTTAACGACCTCGGGATCAGAGCCCCAGGCGAAATCACACAAAGACAAGAGCTTGGCTCCGGCCGGGAATCGAACCCTGGTCGGCAAGCTTGTATAGACAGTGACTAAACCTCTTGGCCACGAAAGAAAGATAAAAGTCAATGACAATTCTTCTGTACTTATACCTGTCGAATTCAGGTGTTTTGTACTTAGAATTGAAATCAACCCATCTTCACCATCGTAGCTAATTGGTAGTTTGTTACTTGGCATTCAATTAATGATAAATTTTGCACATTTAGACGTGTTTTTCATATTCAAATAAGCCATATATATTTTTGATACATTAATGTCTGGATTCTCTTAACGACCTCGGGATCAGAGCCCCAGGCGAAATCACACAAAGACAAGAGCTTGGCTCCGGCCGGGAATCGAACCCTGGTCGGCAAGCTTGTAATAGACAGTGACTAAACCACTTGGCCACGAAGAAAGATAAAAGTCAATGACAATTCTTCTGTACTTATACCTGTCGAATTCAGGTGTTTTGTACTTAGAATTGAAATCAACCCATCTTCACCATCGTAGCTAAATGGTAGTTTGTTACTTGGCATTCAATTAATGATAAATTTTGCACATTTAGACGTGTTTTTTATATTCAAATAAGCCATATATATTTTTGATACATTAATGTCTGGATTCTCTTAACGACCTCGGGATCAGAGCCCCAGGCGAAATCACACAAAGACAAGAGCTTGGCTCCGGCCGGGAATCGAACCCTGGTCGGCAAGCTTGTATAGACAGTGACTAAACCACTTGGCCACGAAGAAAGATAAAAGTCAATGACAATTCTTCTGTACTTATACCTGTCGAATTCAGGTGTTTTGTACTTAGAATTGAAATCAACCATCTTCACCATCGTAGCTAATTGGTAGTTTGTTACTTGGCATTCAATTAATGATAAATTTTGCACATTTAGACGTGTTTTTCATATTCAAATAAGCCATATATATTTTTGATACATTAATGTCTGGATTCTCTTAACGACCTCGTGCTCAGAGCCCCAGGCGAAATCACAAAAAGACAAGAGCTTGGCTCCGGCCAGGAATCGAACCCTGGTCGGCAAGCTTGTATAGACAGTGACTAAACCACTTGGCCACGAAGAAAGATAAAAGTCAATGACAATTCTTCTGTACTTATACCGATCGAATTCAGGTGTTTTGTACTTAGAATTGAAATAAACCCATCTTCACCATCGTAGCTAATTGGTAGTTTGTTACTTGGCATTCAATTAATGATAAATTTTGCACATTTAGACGTGTTTTTTATATTCAAATAAGCCATATATATTTTTGATACATTAATGTCTGGATTCTCTTAACGACCTCGGGATCAGAGCCCCAGGCGAAATCACACAAAGACAAGAGCTTGGCTCCGGCCGGGAATCGAACCCTGGTCGGCAAGCTTGTATAGACAGTGACTAAACTACTTGGCCAAGAAGAAAGATAAAAGTCAATGACAATTCTTCTGTACTTATACCTGTCGAATTCAGGTGTTTTGTACTTAGAATTGAAATCAACCCATCTTACCATCTAGCTAATTGGTAGTTTGTTACTTGGCATTCAATTAATGATAAATTTTGCACATTTAGACGTGTTTTTCATATTCAAATAAGCCATATATATTTTTGATACATTAATGTCTGGATTCTCTTAACGACCTCGGGATCAGAGCCCCAGGCGAAATCACACAAAGACAAGAGCTTGGCTCCGGCCGGGAATCGAACCCTGGTCGGCAAGCCTTATATAGACAGTGACTAAACCACTTGACCACGAAGAAAGATAAAAGTCAATGACAATTCTTCTGTACTTATACCTGTCGAATTCAGGTGTTTTGTACTTAGAATTGAAATCAACCCATCTTCACCATCGTAGCTAATTGGTAGTTTGTTACTTGGCATTCAACTAATGATAAATTTTGCACATTTAGACGTGTTTTTCATATTCAAATAAGCCATATATATTTTTGATACATTAATGTCTGGATTCTCTTAACGACCTCGGGATCAGAGCCCCAGGCGAAATCACACAAAGACAAGAGCTTGGCTCCGGCCGGGAATCGAACCCTGGTCGGCAAGCTTGTATAGACAGTGACTAAACCACTTGGCCACGAAGAAAGATAAAAGTCAATGACAATTCTTCTGTACTTATACCTGTCGAATTCAGGTGTTTTGTACTTAGAATTGAAATCAACCCATCTTCACCATCGTAGCTAATTGGTAGTTTGTTACTTGGCATTCAATTAATGATAAATTTTGCACATTTAGACGTGTTTTTCATATTCAAATAAGCCATATATATTTTTGATACATTAATGTCTGGATTCTCTTAACGACCTCGGGATCAGAGCCCCAGGCGAAATCACACAAAAGACAAGAGCTTGGCTCCGGCCAGGAATCGAACCCTGGTCGGCAAGCTTGTATAGACAGTGACTAAACCACTTGGCCACGAAGAAAGATAAAAGTCAATGACAATTCTTCTGTACTTATACCGTCGAATTCAGGTGTTTTGTACTTAGAATTGAAATCAACCCATCTTCACCATCGTAGCTAATTGGTAGTTTGTTACTTGGCATTCAATTAATGATAAATTTTGCACATTTAGACGTGTTTTTTCATATTCAAATAAGCCATATATATTTTTGATACATTAATGTCTGGATTCTCTTAACGACCTCGGGATCAGAGCCCCAGGCGAAATCACACAAAACAAGAGCTTGGCTCCGGCCGGGAATCGAACCCTGGTCGGCAAGCTTGTATAGACAGTGACTAAACCACTTGGCCACGAAGAAAGATAAAAGTCAATGACAATTCTTCTGTACTTATACCTGTCGAATTCAGGTGTTTTGTACTTAGAATTGAAATCAACCCATCTTCACCATCTAGCTAATTGGTAGTTTGTTACTTGGCATTCAATTAATGATAAATTTTGCACATTTAGACGTGTTTTTCATATTCAAATAAGCCATATATATTTTTGATACATTAATGTCTGGATTCTCTTAACGACCTCGGGATCAGAGCCCCAGGCGAAATCACACAAAGACAAGAGCTTGGCTCCGGCCGGGAATCGAACCCTGGTCGGCAAGCTTGTATAGACAGTGACTAAACCACTTGACCACGAAGAAAGATAAAAGTCAATGACAATTCTTCTGTACTTATACCTGTCGAATTCAGGTGTTTTGTACTTAGAATTGAAATCAACCCATCTTCACCATCGTAGCTAATTGGTAGTTTGTTACTTGGCATTCAATTAATGATAAATTTTGCACATTTAGACGTGTTTTTCATATTCAAATAAGCCATATATATTTTTGATACATTAATGTCTGGATTCTCTTAACGACCTCGGGATCAGAGCCCCAGGCGAAATCACACAAAGACAAGAGCTTGGCTCCGGCCGGGAATCGAACCCTGGTCGGCAAGCTTGTATAGACAGTGACTAAACCACTTGGCCACGAAGAAAGATAAAAGTCAATGACAATTCTTCTGTACTTATACCTGTCGAATTCAGGTGTTTTGTACTTAGAATTGAAATCAACCCATCTTCACCATCGTAGCTAATTGGTAGTTTGTTACTTGGCATTCAATTAATGATAAATTTTGCACATTTAGACGTGTTTTTCATATTCAAATAAGCCATATATATTTTTGATACAATAATGTCTGGATTCTCTTAACGACCTCGGGATCAGAGCCCCAGGCGAAATCACACAAAGACAAGAGCTTGGCTCCGGCCAGGAATCGAACCCTGGTCGGCAAGCTTGTATAGACAGTGACTAAACCACTTGGCCACGAAGAAAGATAAAAGTCAATGACAATTCTTCTGTACTTATACCTGT
The DNA here is from genome assembly GCF_036898095.1 of Palaemon carinicauda. Lineage (NCBI taxonomy): Eukaryota > Metazoa > Arthropoda > Malacostraca > Decapoda > Palaemonidae > Palaemon > Palaemon carinicauda. The sequence goes on along the minus strand of NC_090730.1, from coordinate 74,769,552 downwards.
CGAATTCAGGTGTTTTGTACTTAGAATTGAAATCAACCCATCTTCACCATCGTAGCTAATTGGTAGTTTGTTACTTGGCATTCAACTAATGATAAATTTTTCACATTTATACGGTTTTTTCATTTTCAAATAAGCCATATATATTTTTGATACATTAATGTCTGGATTCTCTTAACGACCTCGTGCTCAGAGCCCCAGGCGAAATCACAAAAAGACAAGAGCTTGGCTCCGGCCAGGAATCGAACCCTGGTCGGCAAGCTTGTATAGACAGTGACTAAACCACTTGGCCACGAAGAAAGATAAAAGTCAATGACAATTCTCCTGTACTTATACCGATCGAATTCAGGTGTTTTGTACTTAGAATCGAAATAAACCCATTTTCACCATCGTAGCTAATTAGTAGTTTGTTATTTCGCATTCAATTAATGAAAAATTTTGCCGTTTAGACGTGTTTTTCATATTCAAATAAGCCATATATATTTTTGATACATTAATGTCTGGATTCTCTTAACGACCACGGGATCAGAGCCCCAGGCGAAATCACACAAAGACAAGAGCTTGGCTCCGGCCGGGAATCGAACCCTGGTCGGCAAGCTTGTATAGACAGTGACTAAACCACTTGGCTACGAAGAAAGATAAAAGTCAATGACAATTCTTCTGTACTTATACCTGTCGAATTCAGGTGTTTTGTACTTAGAATTGAAATCAACCCATCTTCACCATCGTAGCTAATTGGTAGTTTGTTACTTGGCATTCAATTAATGATAAATTTTGCACATTTAGACGTGTTTTTCATATTCAAATAAGCCATATATATTTTTGATACATTAATGTCTGGATTCTCTTAACGACCTCGGGATCAGAGCCCCAGGCGAAATCACACAAAGACAAGAGCTTGGCTCCGGCCGGGAATCGAACCCTGGTCGGCAAGCTTGTATAGACAGTGACTAAACCACTTGGCCACGAAGAAAGATAAAAGTCAATGACAATTCTTCTGTACTTATACCTGTCGAATTCAGGTGTTTTGTACTTTGAGAATTGAAATCAACCCATCTTCACCATCGTAGCTAATTGGTAGTTTGTTACTTGGCATTCAATTAATGATAAATTTTGCACATTTAGACGTGTTTTTCATATTCAAATAAGCCATATATATTTTTGATACAATAATGTCTGGATTCTCTTAACGACCTCGGGATCAGAGCCCCAGGCGAAATCACACAAAGACAAGAGCTTGGCTCCGGCCGGGAATCGAACCCTGGTCGGCAAGCTTGTATAGACAGTGACTAAACCACTTGGCCACGAAGAAAGATAAAAGTCAATGACAATTCTTCTGTACTTATACCTGTCGAATTCAGGTGTTTTGTACTTAGAATTGAAATCAACCCATCTTCACCATCGTAGCTAATTGGTAGTTTGTTACTTGGCATTCAACTAATGATAAATTTTTCACATTTATACGGTTTTTTCATTTTCAAATAAGCCATATATATTTTTGATACATTAATGTCTGGATTCTCTTAACGACCTCGTGCTCAGAGCCCCAGGCGAAATCACAAAAAGACAAGAGCTTGGCTCCGGCCAGGAATCGAACCCTGGTCGGCAAGCTTGTATAGACAGTGACTAAACCACTTGGCCACGAAGAAAGATAAAAGTCAATGACAATTCTCCTGTACTTATACCGATCGAATTCAGGTGTTTTGTACTTAGAATCGAAATAAACCCATTTTCACCATCGTAGCTAATTAGTAGTTTGTTATTTCGCATTCAATTAATGAAAAATTTTGCCGTTTAGACGTGTTTTTCATATTCAAATAAGCCATATATATTTTTGATACATTAATGTCTGGATTCTCTTAACGACCACGGGATCAGAGCCCCAGGCGAAATCACACAAAGACAAGAGCTTGGCTCCGGCCGGGAATCGAACCCTGGTCGGCAAGCTTGTATAGACAGTGACTAAACCACTTGGCTACGAAGAAAGATAAAAGTCAATGACAATTCTTCTGTACTTATACCTGTCGAATTCAGGTGTTTTGTACTTAGAATTGAAATCAACCCATCTTCACCATCGTAGCTAATTGGTAGTTTGTTACTTGGCATTCAATTAATGATAAATTTTGCACATTTAGACGTGTTTTTCATATTCAAATAAGCCATATATATTTTTGATACATTAATGTCTGGATTCTCTTAACGACCTCGGGATCAGAGCCCCAGGCGAAATCACACAAAGACAAGAGCTTGGCTCCGGCCGGGAATCGAACCCTGGTCGGCAAGCTTGTATAGACAGTGACTAAACCACTTGCCACGAAGAAAGATAAAAGTCAATGACAATTCTTCTGTACTTATACCTGTCGAATTCAGGTGTTTTGTACTTTGAATTGAAATCAACCCATCTTCACCATCGTAGCTAATTGGTAGTTTGTTACTTGGCATTCAATTAATGATAAATTTTGCACATTTAGACGTGTTTTTCATATTCAAATAAGCCATATATATTTTTGATACATTAATGTCTGGATTCTCTTAACGACCTCGGGATCAGAGCCCCAGGCAAAATCACACAAAGACAAGAGCTTGGCTCTGGCCGGGAATCGAACCCTGGTCGGCATGCTTGTACAGACAGTGACTAAACCACTTGGCCACGAAGAAAGGTAAAAGTCAATGACAATTCTTCTGTACTTATACCTGTCGAATTCAGGTGTTTTGTACTTTGAATTGAAATCAACCCATCTTCACCATCGTAGCTAATTGGTAGTTTGTTACTTGGCATTCTATTGATGATAAATTTTGCACATTTAGACGTGTTTTTCATATTCAAATAAGCCATATATATTTTTAATACATTAATGTCTGGATTCTCTTAACGACCTCGGGATCAGAGCCCCAGGCGAAATTACACAAAGAAAAGAGCTTGGCTCCGGCCGGGAATCGAACCCTGTTCGGCAAGCTTGTATAGACAGTGACTATACCACTTGGCCACGAAGAAAGATAAAAGTCAATGACAATTCTTCTGTACTCATACCTGTCGAATTCAGGTGTTTTGTACTTAGAATTGAAATCAACCCATCTTCACCATCGTAGCTAATTGGTAGTTTGTTACTTGGCATTCAATTAATGATAAATTTTGCACATTTAGACGTGTTTTTCATATTCAAATAAGCCATATATATTTTTGATACATTAATCTCTGGATTCTCTTAACAACCTCGGGATCAGAGCCCCAGGCGAAATCACACAAAGACAAGAGCTTGGCTCCGGCCGGGAATCGAACCCTGGTCGGCATGCTTGTATAGACAGTGACTAAACCACTTGGCCACGAAGAAAGATAAAAGTCAATGACAATTTTTCTGTACTTATACCTGTCGAATTCAGGTGTTTTGTACTTAGAATTGAAATCAACCCATCTTAACCATCGTAGCTAATTGGTAGTTTGTTACTTGGCATTCTATTAATGATAAATTTTGCACATTTAGACGTGTTTTTCATATTCAAATAAGCCATATATATTTTTGATACATTAATGTCTGGATTCTCTTAACGACCTCGGGATCAGAGCCCCAGGCGAAATCACACAAAAAAAAGAGCTTAGCTCCGGCCGGGAATCGAACCCTGTTCGGCAAGCTTGTATAGACAGTGACTAAACCACTTGCCAACGAAGAAAGATAAAAGTCAATTACAATTCTTCTGTTCTTATACCTGTCGAATTCAGGTGTTTTGTACTTAAAATTGAAATAAACCCATCTTCACCATCGTAGCTAATTGGTAGTTCGATACTTGGCATTCAATTAATGATAAATTTTGCACATTTAGACGTGTTTTTCATATTCAAAAAGGCCATATATATTTTTGATACAATAATGTCTGGATTCTCTTAACTACCTCGGGATCAGGGGCCCAGGTGAAATCACACAAAGACAAGAGCTTGGCTCCGGCCGGGAATCGAACCCTGGTTGGCAAGCTTGTATACACAGTGACTAAACCACTTGGCTACGAAGAAAGTTAAAAGTCAATGACAATTCTTCTGTACTTATACCTGTCAAATTCAGGTGTTTTGTACTTAGAATTGAAATAAACCCATCTTCACCATCGTAGCTAATTGGTAGTTTGTTACTTGGCATTCAATTAATGATAAATTTTGCACATTTAGACGTGTTTTTTATATTCAAATAAGCCATATACATTTTTGATACATTAATGTTTGGATACTCTTAATGACCTCGGGATCAGAGCCCCAGGCGAAATCACACAAAAACAAGAGCTTGGCTCCGGCCGGGAATCGAACCCTGGTCGGCAAGCTTGTATAGACAGTGACTAAACCACTTGGCCACGAAGAAAGATAAAAGTCAATGACAATTCTTCTGTACTTATACCTGTCGAATTCAGGTGTTTTGTACTTAGAATTGAAATCAACCCATCTTCACCATCGTAGCTAATTGGTAGTTTGTTACTTGGTATTCAATTAATGATAAATTTTGCACATTTAGACGTGTTTTTCATATTCAAATAAGCCATATATATTTTTGATACATTAATGTCTGGATTCTCTTAACGACCTCAGGATCAGAGCCCCAGGCGAAATCACACAAAGACAAGAGCTTGGCTCCGGCCAGGAATCGAATCCTGGTTCGGCAAGCTTCTATAGTCAGTGACTAAACCACTTGGCCACGAAGAAAGATAAAAGTCAATGACAATTCTTCTGTATTTATACTTGTCGAATTCAGGTGTTTTGTACTAAGAATTGAAATCAACGCATCTTCAACATCGTAGCTAATTGCTAGTTTGTTACTTGGCATTCAATTAATGATAAATTTTGCACATTTAGACGTGTTTTTCATATTCAAATAAGCCATATATATTTTTGATACATTAATGTCTGGATTTTCTTAACGACCACGGGATCAGAGCCCCAGGCGAAATCACACAAAGACAAGAGCTTGGCTCCGGCCGGGAAACGAACCCTGTCCGGCAAGCTTGTATAGACAGTGACTAAACCACTTGGCCACGAAGAAAGATAAAAGTCAATGACAATTCTTTTGTACTTATACCTGTCGAATTCAGGTGTTTTGTACTTAGAATTGAAATCAACCCATCTTCACCATCGTAGCTAATTAGTAGTTTGTTACTTGGTATTCAATTAATGATAAATTTTGCATATTTAGACGTGTTTTTCATATTCAAATAAGCCATATATATTTTTGATACATTAATGTCTGGATTCTCTTAACGACCTCGGGATCAGAGCCCCAGGCGAAATCACACAAAGACAAGAGCTTGGCTCCGGCCGGGAATCGATCCCTGGTCGGCAAGCTTGTATAGACAGTGACTAAACCACTTGGCCGCGAAGAAAGATAAAAGTCAATGACAATTCTTCTGTACTTATTCCTGTCGAATTCAGGTGTTTTTTACTTAGAATTGAAATCAACCCATCTTCACCATCGTAGCTAATTGGTAGTTTGTTACTTGGCATTCAATTAATGATAAATTTTGCACATTTAGACGTGTTTTTCATATTCAAATAAGCCATATATATTTTTGATACATTAATGTCTGGATTCTCTTAACGACCTCGGGATCAGAGCCCCAGGCGAAATCACACAAAGACAAGAGCTTGGCTCCGGCCGGGAATCGAACCCTGGTCGGCATGCTTGTATAGACAGTGACTAAACCACTTTGCCACGAAGAAAGATAAAAGTCAATGACAATTCTTCTGTACTTATACCTGTCGAATTCAGGTGTTTTGTTCTTTGAATTGAAATCAACCCATCCTCACCATCGTAGCTAATTGGTAGTTTGTTACTTGGCATTCAATTAATGATAAATTTTGCACATTTAGACGTGTTTTTCATATTCAAATAAGCCATATATATTTTTGATACATTAATGTCTGGATTCTCTTAACGACCTCGGGATCAGAGCCCCAGGCGAAATCACACAAAGACAAGAGCTTGGCTCTGGCCGGGAATCGAACCCTGGTCGGCATGCTTGTACAGACAGTGACTAAACCACTTGGCCACGAAGAAAGGTAAAAGTCAATGACAATTCTTCTGTACTTATACCTGTCGAATTCAGGTGTTTTGTACTTTGAATTGAAATCAACCCATCTTCACCATCGTAGCTAATTGGTAGTTTGTTACTTGGCATTCTATTAATGATAAATTTTGCACATTTAGACGTGTTTTTCATATTCAAATAAGCCATATATATTTTTAATACATTAATGTCTGGATTCTCTTAACGACCTCGGGATCAGAGCCCCAGGCGAAATTACACAAAGAAAAGAGCTTGGCTCCGGCCGGGAATCGAACCCTGTTCGGCAAGCTTGTATAGACAGTGACTATACCACTTGGCCACGAAGAAAGATAAAAGTCAATGACAATTCTTCTGTACTCATACCTGTCGAATTCAGGTGTTTTGTACTGAGAATTGAAATCAACCCATCTTCACAATCGTAGCTAATTGGTAGTTTGTTACTTGGCATTCAATTAATGATAAATTTTGCACATTTAGACGTGTTTTTTATATTCAAATAAGCCATATATATTTTTGATACATTAATCTCTGGATTCTCTTAACGACCTCGGGATCAGAGCCCCAGGCGAAATCACACAAAGACAAGAGCTTGGCTCCGGCCGGGAATCGAACCCTGGTCGGCATGCTTGTATAGACAGTGACTAAACCACTTGGCCACGAAGAAAGGTAAAAGTCAATGACAATTTTTCTGTACTTATACCTGTCGAATTCAGGTGTTTTGTACTTAGAATTGAAATCAACCCATCTTCACCATCGTAGCTAATTGGTAGTTTGTTACTTGGCATTCTATTAATGATGAATTTTGCACATTTAGACGTGTTTTTCATATTCAAATAAGCCATATATATTTTTGATACATTAATGTCTGGATTCTCTTAACGACCTCGGGATCAGAGCCCCAGGCGAAATCACACAAAAAAAAGAGCTTAGCTCCGGCCGGGAATCGAACCCTGTTCGGCAAGCTTGCATAGACAGTGACTAAACCACTTGCCAACGAAGAAAGATAAAAGTCAATTACAATTCTTCTGTTCTTATACCTGTCGAATTCAGGTGTTTTGTACTTAAAATTGAAATAAACCCATCTTCACCATCGTAGCTAATTGGTAGTTCGTTACTTGGCATTCAATTAATGATAAATTTTGCACATTTAGACGTGTTTTTCATATTCAAATAAGCCATATATATTTTTGATACAATAATGTCTGGATTCTCTTAACTACCTCGGGATCAGGGGCCCAGGCGAAATCACACAAAGACAAGAGCTTGGCTCCAGCCGGGAATCGAACCCTGGTCGGCAAGCTTGTATAGACAGTGACTAAACCTCTTGACCACGAAGAAAGATAAAAGTCAATGATAATTCTTCTGTACTTATACCTGTCAAATTCAGGTGTTTTGTACTTAGAATTGAAATCAACCCATCTTCACCATCGTAGCTAATTGGTAGTTTGTTACTTGGCATTCAATTAATGATAAATTTTGCATATTTAGACGTGTTTTTCATATTCAAATAAGCCATATATATTTTTGATACATTAATGTCTGGATTCTCGTAACGACCTCGGGATCAGAGCCCCAGGCGAAATCACACAAAGACAAGAGCTTGGCTCCGGCCATTATTCGAACCCTGGTCGGCAAGCTTATATAGACAGTGACTAAACCACTTGGCCACGAAGAAATATAAAAGTCAATGACAATTCTTCTGTACTTATACCTGTCGAATTCAGGTGTTTTGTACTTAGAATTGAAATCAACCCATCTTCACCATCGTAGCTAATTGGTAGTTTGTTACTTGGTATTCAATTAATGATAAATTTTGCACATTTAGACGTGTTTTTCATATTCAAATAAGCCATATATATTTTTGATACATTAATGTCAGGATTCTCTTAACGACCTCGGGATCAGAGCCCCAGGCGAAATCACACAAAGACAAGAGCTTGGCTCCGGCCAGGAATCGAATCCTGGTTCGGCAAGCTTGTATAGTCAGTGACTAAACCACTTGGCCACGAAGAAAGATAAAAGTCAATGACAATTCTTCTGTATTTATACTTGTCGAATTCAGGTGTTTTGTACTTAGAATTGAAATCAACGCATCTTCAACATCGTAGCTAATTGCTAGTTTGTTACTTGGCATTCAATTAATGATAAATTTTGCACATTTAGACGTGTTTTTCATATTCAAATAAGCCATATATATTTTTGATACATTAATGTCTGGATTTTCTTAACGACCTCGGGATCAGAGCCCCAGGCGAAATCACACAAAGACAAGAGCTTGGCTCCGGCCGGGAAACGAACCCTGTTCGGCAAGCTTGTATAGACAGTGACTAAACCACTTGGCCACGAAGAAAGATAAAAGTCAATGACAATTTTTCTGTACTTATACCTGTCGAATTCAGGTGTTATGTACTTAGAATTGAAATCAACCCATCTTCACCATCGTAGCTAAATAGTAGTTTGTTACTTGGTATTCAATTAATGATAAATTTTGCACATTTAGACGTGTTTTTCATATTCAAATAAGCCATATATATTTTTGATACATTAATGTCTGGATTCTCTTAACGACCTCGGGATCAGAGCCCCAGGCGAAATCACACAAAGACAAGAGCTTGGCTCCGGCCGGGAATCGATCCCTGGTCGGCAAGCTTGTATAGACAGTGACTAAACCACTTGGCCACGAAGAAAGATAAAAGTCAATGACAATTCTTCTGTACTTATTCCTGTCGAATTCAGGTGTTTTTTACTTAGAATTGAAATCAACCCATCTTCACCATCGTAGCTAATTGGTAGTTTGTTACTTGGCATTCAATTAATGATAAATTTTGCACATTTAGACGTGTTTTTCATATTCAAATAAGCCATATATATTTTTGATACATTAATGTCTGGATTCTCTTAACGACCTCGGGATCAGAGCCCCAGGCGAAATCACACAAAGACAAGAGCTTGGCTCCGGCCGGGAATCGAACCCTGGTCGGCATGCTTGTATAGACAGTGACTAAACCACTTGGCCACGAAGAAAGATAAAAGTCAATGACAATTCTTCTGTACTTATACCTGTCGAATTCAGGTGTTTTGTTCTTTGAATTGAAATCAACCCATCCTCACCATCGTAGCTAATTGGTAGTTTGTTACTTGGCATTCAATTAATGATAAATTTTGCACATTTAGACGTGTTTTTCATATTCAAATAAGACATATATATTTTTGATACATTAATGTCTGGATTCTCTTAACGACCTCGGGATCACAGCCCCAGGCGAAATCACACAAAGACAAGAGCTTGGCTCTGGCCGGGAATCGAACCCTGGTCGGCATGCTTGTATAGACAGTGACTAAACCACTTGGCCACGAAGAAAGATAAAAGTCAATGACAATTCTTCTGTACTTATACCTGTCGAATTCAGGTGTTTTGTACTTAGAATTGAAATAAACCCATCTTCACCATCGTAGCAAATTGGTAGTTTTGGCATTCAATTAATGATAAATTTTGCACATTTAGACGTGTTTTTCATATTCAAATAAGCCATATATATTTTTGATACATTAATGTCTGGATTCTCGTAACGACCTCGGGATCAGAGCCCCAGGCGAAATCACACAAAGACAAGAGCTTGGCTCCGGCCGGGAATCGAACCCTGGTCGGCCAGCTTGTATAGACAGTGACTAAACCACTTGGCCTCGAAGAAAGATTAAAGTCAATGACAATTCTTCTGTACTTATACCTGTCGAATTCAAGTTTTTTGTACTTAGAATTGAAATCAACCCATCTTCACCATCGTAGCTAATTGGTAGTTTGTTACTTGGCATTCAATTAATGATAAATTTTGCTCATTTAGACGTGTTTTTCATATTCAAATAAGCCATATATATTTTTGATACATAAATGTCTGGATTCTCTTAACGACCTCTGGATCAGAGCCCCAGGCGAAATCACACAAAGACAAGAGCTTGGCTCCGGCCGGGAATCGAACTCTGGTCGGCAAGCATGTATAGACAATGACTAAACCACTTGGCCACGAAGAAAGATAAAAGTCAATGACAATTCTTCTGTACTTATACCTGTCGAATTCAGGTGTTTTGTACTTAGAATTGAAATCAACCCTTCTTCACCATCGTAGCTAATTGGTAGTTTGTTACTTGGCATTCAATTAATGATAAATTTTGCACATTTAGACGTGTTTTTCATATTCAAATAAGCCATATATATTTTTGATACATTAATGTCTGGATTCTCTTAACAACCTCGGGATCAGAGCCCCAGGCGAAATCAAACAAACACAAGAGCTTGGCTCTGGCCGGGAATCGAACCATGGTCGGCAAGCTTGTATAGACAGTGACTAAACTACTTGGCCACGAAGAAAGATAAAAGTCAATGACAATTCTTCTGTACTTATACCTGTCGAATTCAGGTGTTTTGTACTTAGAATTGAAATCAACCCATCTTCACCATCGTACCTAATTGGTAGTTTATTACTTGGCATTCAACTAATGATAAATTTTTCACATTTATATGTGTTTTTCATATTCAAATAAGCCATATATATTTTTGATACATTAATGTCTGGATTCTCCTAACGACCTCGGGATCAGAGCCCCAGGAGAAATCACATAAAGACAAGAGCTTGGCTCCGGCCGGGAATCGAACCCTGGTCGGCAAGCTTGTATAGACAGTGACTAAACCACTTGGCCACGAAGAAAGATAAAAGTCAATGACATCTGTTCTGTACTTATACCTGTCGAATTCAGGTGTTTTGAACTTAGAATTGAAATCAACCCATCTTCACCATCGTAGCTAATTGGTAGTTTGTTACTTCGCATTCAATTAATGATAAATTTTGCACATTTAGACGTTTTTTTCATATTCAAATAAGCCATATATAGATTTGATACATTAATGTCTAGATTCTCTTAACGACCTCGGGATCAGAGCCCCAGTCGAAATCACACAAAGACAAGAGCTTGGCTCCGGCCGGGAATCGAACCCTGGTCGGCAAGCTTGTATAGACAGTGACTAAACCACTTGGCCACGAAGAAAGATAAAAGTCAATGACAATTCTTCTGTACTTATTCCTGTCGAATTCAGGTGTTTTTTACTTAGAATTGAAATCAACCCATCTTCACCATCGTAGCTAATTGGTAGTTTGTTACTTGGCATTCAATTAATGATAAATTTTGCACATTTAGACGTGTTTTTCATATTCAAATAAGCCATATATATATTTGATACATTAATGTCTGGATTCTCTTAACGACCTCGGGATCAGAGCCCCAGGCGAAATCACACAAAGAAAAGAGCTTAGCTCCGGCCGGGAATCGAACCCTGTTCGGCAAGCTTGTATAGACAGTGACTAAACCACTTGCCAACGAAGGAAGATAAAAGTCAATTACAATTCTTCTGTTCTTATACCTGTCGAATTCAGGTGTTTTGTACTTAGAATTGAAATCAACCCATCTTCACCATCGTAGCTAATTGGTATTTTGTTACTTGGCATTCAATTAATGATAAATTTTACACATTTATACGTGTTTTTCATATTGAAATAAGCCATATATATTTTTGATACATTAATGTCTGGATTCTCTTAACGACCTGGGGATCAGGGCCCTAGGCGAAATCACACAAATACAAGAGCTTGGCTCCAGCTGGGAATCGAACCCTGGTCAGCAAGCTTGTATAGACAGTGACTAAACCATTTGGCCACGAAGAAAGATAAAAGTCAATGAAAATTCTTAAGTACTTATACCAGTCGAATTCAGGTGTTTTGTACTTAGAATTGAAATCAACCCATCTTCACCATTGTAGCTAATTGGTAGTTTGTTACTTGGTATTCAATTAATGATAAATTTTGCACATTTAGACGTGTTTTTCATATTCAAATAAGTCATATATATTTTTGATACATTAATGTCTAGATTCTCTTAACGACCTCGGGATCAGAGCCCACGCGAAATCAAACAAAGACAAGAGCTTGGCTCCGGCCGGGAATCGAACACTGGTCGGCAAGCTTGTATAGACAGTGACTAAACCACTTGGCCACGAAGAAAGATAAAAGTCAATGACAATTCTTCTGTATTTATACCTGTAGAATTCAGGTGTTTTGTACTTAGAATTGAAATCAACCGATCTTCACCATCGTAGCTAATTGGTAGTTTGTTACTTGGCATTCAATTAATGATAAATTTTGCACATTTAGACGTGTTTTTCATATTCAAATAAGCCATATATATTTTTGATACATTAATGTCTGGATTCTCGTAACGACCTCGGGATCAGAGCCCCAGGCGAAATCACACAAAGACAAGAGCTTGGCTCCGGCCGGGAATCGAACCCTGGTCGGCCAGCTTGTATAGACAGTGACTAAACCACTTGGCCTCGAAGAAAGATTAAAGTCAATGACAATTCTTCTGTACTTATACCTGTCAAATTCAAGTTTTTTGTACTTAGAATTGAAATCAACCCATCTTCACCATCGTAGCTAATTGGTAGTTTGTTACTTGGCATTCAATTAATGATAAATTTTGCACATTTAGACGTGTTTTTCATATTCAAATAAGCCATATATATTTTTGATACATAAATGTCTGGATTCTCTTAACGACCTCGGGATCAGAGCCCCAGGCGAAATCACACAAAGACAAGAGCTTGGCTCCGGCCGGGAATCGAACCCTGGTCGGCAAGCATGTATAGACAATGACTAAACCACTTGGCCACGAAGAAAGATTAAAGTCAATGACAATTCTTCTGTACTTATACCTGTCGAATTCAGGTGTTTTGTACTTAGAATTGAAATCAACCCTTCTTCACCATCGTAGCTAATTGGTAGTTTGTTACTTGGCATTCAATTAATGATAAATTTTGCACATTTAGACGTGTTTTTCATATTCAAATAAGCCATATATATTTTTGATACATTAATGTCTGGATTCTCTTAACAACCTCGGGATCAGAGCCCCAGGCGAAATCAAACAAACACAAGAGCTTGGCTCTGGCCGGGAATCGAACCCTGGTCGGCAAGCTTGTATAGACAGTGACTAAACTACTTGGCCACGAAGAAAGATAAAAGTCAATGACAATTCTTCTGTACTTATACCTGTCGAATTCAGGTGTTTTGTACTTAGAATTGAAATCAACCCATCTTCACCATCGTACCTAATTGGTAGTTTGTTACTTGGCATTCAACTAATGATAAATTTTTCACATTTATATGTGTTTTTCATATTCAAATAAGCCATATATATTTTTGATACATTAATGTCTGGATTCTCCTAACGACCTCGGGATCAGAGCCCCAGGCGAAATCACATAAAGACAAGAGCTTGGCTCCGGCCGGGAATCGAACCCTGGTCGGCAAGCTTGTATAGACAGTGACTAAACCACTTGGCCACGAAGAAAGATAAAAGTCAATGACATCTGTTCTGTACTTATACCTGTCGAATTCAGGTGTTTTGAACTTAGAATTGAAATCAACCCATCTTCACCATCGTAGCTAATTGGTAGTTTGTTACTTCGCATTCAATTAATGATAAATTTTGCACATTTAGACGTTTTTTTCATATTCAAATAAGCCATATATATTTTTGATACATTAATGTCTAGATTCTCTTAACGACCTCGGGATCAGAGCCCCAGGCGAAATCACACAAAGACAAGAGCTTGGCTCCGGCCGGAAATCGAACCCTGGTCGGCAAGCTTGTATAGACAGTGACTAAACCACTTGGCTACGAAGAAAGATAAAAGTCAATGACAATTCTTCTGTACTTTTACCTGTTAAATTCAGGTGTTTTGTACTTAGAATTGAAATCAACCCATCTTCACCATCGTAGCTAATTGGTAGTTTGTTACTTGGCATTCAATTAATGATAAATTTTGCACATTTAGACGTGTTTTTCATATTCAAATAAGCCATATATATTTTTGATACATTAATGTCTGGATTCTCTTAATGACCTCGGGATCAGAGCCCCAGGCGAAATCACACAAAGACAAGAGCTTGGCTCCGGCCAGGAATCGAACTCTGGTCGGCAAGCTTATATAGACAGTGACTAAACCACTTGGCCACGAAGAAAGATAAAAGTCAATGACAATTCTTCTGTACTTATACCTGTCGAGTTCAGGTGTTTTGTACTTAGAATTGAAATAAACCCATCTTCACCATCGTAGCAAATTGGTAGTTTTGGCATTCAATTAATGATAAATTTTGCACATTTAGACGTGTTTTTTATATTCAAATAAGCCACATATATTTTTGATACATTTATGTCTGGATTCTCTTAACGACCTCGGGATCAGAGCCCCAGGCGAAATCACACAAAGACAAGAGCTTGGCTCCGGCCGGGAATCAAACCCTGGTCGGCAAGCTTGTATAGACAGTGACTAAACCACTTGGCCACGAAGAAAGATAAAAGTCAATGACAATTCTTCTGTACTTATACCTGTCGAATTCAGGTGTTTTGTACTTAGAATTGAAATCAACCCATCTTCACCATCGTAGCTAATTGGTAGTTTGTTACTTGGCATTATATTAATGATAAATTTTGCACATTTAGACGTGTTTTTCATATTCAAATAAGCCATATATATTTTTGATACATTAATGTCTGGATTCTCTTAACGACCTCGGGATCAGAGCCCCATGCGAAATCACACAAAGACAAGAGCTTGGCTCCGGCCGGGAATCGAACCCTGGTCGGCATGCTTGTATAGACAGTGACTAAACCACTTGGCCACGAAGAAAGATAAAAGTCAATGACAATTCTTCTGTACTTATACCTGTCGAATTCAGGTGTTTTGTACTTTGAATTGAAATCAACCCATCCTCACCATCGTAGCTAATTGGTAGTTTGTTACTTGGTATTCAATTAATGATAAATTTTGCACATTTAGACGTGTTTTTCATATTCAAATAAGCCATATATATTTTTGATACATTAATATCTGGATTCTCTTAACGACCTCGGGATCAGAGCCCCAGGCGAAATCACACAAAGACAAGAGCTTGGCTCCGGCCGGGAATCGAATCCTGGTCGGCAAGCTTGTATAGTCAGTGACTAAACCACTTGGCCACGAAGAAAGATAAAAGTCAATGACAATTCTTCTGTATTTATACTTGTCGAATTCAGGTGTTTTGTACTTAGAATTGAAATCAATGCATCTTCAACATGGTAGCTAATTGGTAGTTTGTTACTTGGCATTCAATTAATGATAAATTTTGCACATTTAGACGTGTTTTTCATATTCAAATAACCCATATATATTTTTGATACATTAATGTCTGGATTTTCTTAACGACCTCGGGATCAGAGCCCCAGGCGAAATCACACAAAGACAAGAGCTTGGCTCCGGCCGGGAATCGAACCCTGGTCGGCAAGCTTGTATAGACAGTGATTAAACCACTTGGCCACGAAGAAAGATAAAAGTCAATGACAATTCTTCTGTACTTATACCTGTCGAATTCAGGTGTTTTGTACTTAGAATTGAAATCAACCCATCTTCACCATCGAAGCTAATTAGTAGTTTGTTACTTGGTATTCAATTATTGATAAATTTTGCACATTTAGACGTGTTTTTCATATTCAAATAAGCCATATATATTTTTGATACATTAATGTCTGGATTCTCTTAACGACTTCGGGATCAGAGCACCAGGCGAAATCACACAAAGACAAGAGCTTGGCTCCGGCCGGGAATCGAACCCTGGTTGGCAAGCTTGTATAGACAGTGACTAAACCACTTGGCCACGAAGAAAGATAAAAGTCAATGACAATTCTTCTGTACTTATTCCTGTCGAATTCAGGTGTTTTTTACTTAGAATTGAAATCAACCCATCTTCACCATCGTAGCTAATTGGTAGTTTGTTACTTGGCATTCAATTAATGATAAATTTTGCACATTTAGACGTGTTTTTCATATTCAAATAAGCCATATATATTTTTGATACATTAATGTCTGGATTTTCTTAACGACCTCGGGATCAGAGCCCCAGGCGAAATCACACAAAGACAAGAGCTTGGCTCCGGTCGGGAATCGAACCCTGGTCGGCATGCTTGTATAGACAGTGACTAAACCACTTGGCCACGAAGAAAGATAAAAGTCAATGACAATTCTTCTGTACTTATACCTGTCGAATTCAGGTGTTTTGTACTTTGAATTGAAATCAACCTATCTTCACCATCGTACCTAATTGGTAGTTTGTTACTTGGCATTCAATTAATGATAAATTTTGCACATTTAGACGTGTTTTTCATATTCAAATAAGCCATATATATTTTTGATACATTAATGTCTGGATTTTCTTAACGACCTCGGGATCAGAGCCCCAGGCGAAATCACACAAAGACAAGAGCTTGGCTCCGGTCGGGAATCGAACCCTGGTCGGCATGCTTGTATAGACAGTGACTAAACCACTTGGCCACGAAGAAGGATAAAAGTCAATGACAATTCTTCTGTACTTATACCTGTCGAATTCAGGTGTTTTGTACTTTGAATTGAAATCAACCCATCTTCACCATCGTAGCTAATTGGTAGTTTGTTACTTGGCATTCTATTAATGATAAATTTTGCACATTTAGACGTGTTTTTCATATTCAAATAAGCCATATATATTTTTGATACATTAATGTCTGGATTCTCTTAACGACCTCGGGATCAGAGCCCCAGGCGAAATCACACAAAAAAAAGAGCTTGGCTCCGGCCGGGAATCGAACCCTGTTCGGCAAGCTTGTATAGACATTGACTATACCACTTGGCCACGAAGAAAGATAAAAGTCAATGACAATTCTTCTGTACTCATAACTGTCGAATTCAGGTGTTTTGTACTTAGAATTGAAATCAACCCATCTTCACCATCGTAGCTAATTGGTAGTTTGTTACTTGGCATTCAATTAATGATAAATTTTGCACATTTAGACGTGTTTTTCATATTCAAATAAGCCATATATATTTTTGATACAATAATGTCTGGATTCTCCTAACGACCTCGGGATCAGAGCCCCAGGCGAAATCACACAAAGACAAGAGCTTGGCTCCGGCCGGGAATCGAACCCTGGTCGGCATGCTTGTATAGACAGCGACTAAACACTTGGCCACGAAGAAAGATAAAAGTCAATGACAATTCTTCTGTACTTATACCTGTCGAATTCAGGTGTTTTGTACTTAGAATTGAAATCAACCCATCTTCACCATCGTAGCTAATTGGTAGTTTGTTTCTTGGTTTTCTATTAATGATAAATTTTGCACATTTAGAAGTGTTTTTCATATTCAAATAAGCCATATATATTTTTGATATATTAATGTCTGGATTCTCTTAACGACCTCGGGATCAGAGCCCCAGGCGAAATCACACAAAGAAAAGAGCTTAGCTCCGGCCGGGAATCGAACCCTGTTCGGCAAGCTTGTATAGACATTGACTAAACCACTTGGCCACGAAGAAAGATAAAAGTCAATTACAATTCTTCTGTTCTTATACCTGTCGAATTCAGATGTTTTGTACTTAGAATTGAAATCAAACCATCTTCAACATCGTAGCTAATTGGTATTTTGTTACTTGGCATTCAATTAATGATAAATTTTGCACATTTAGACGTGTTTTTCATATTCAAATAAGCCATATATATTTTTGATACATTAATGTCTGGATTCTCTTAACGACCTGGGGATCAGGGCCCTGGGCGAAATCACACAAATACAATAGCTTGGCTCCAGCTGGGAATCGAACCCTGGTCGGCAAGCTTGTATAGACAGTGACTAAACCATTTGGCCACGAAGAAATATAAAAGTCAATGAAAATTCTTCTGTACTTATACCTGTCGAATTCAGGTGTTTTGTACTTAGAATTGAAATCAACCCATCTTCACCATCGTAGCTAATTGGTAGTTTGTTACTTGGTATTCAATTAATGATAAATTTTGCACATTTAGACGTGTTTTTCATATTCAAATAAGTCATATATATTTTTGATACATTAATGTCTGGATTCTCTTAACGACCTCGGGATCAGAGCCCCAGGCGAAATCACACAAAGACAAGAGCTTGGCTCCGGCCGGGAATCGAACCCTGGTCGGCAAGCTTGTATAGACAGTGACTAAACCACTTGGCCTCGAAAAAAGATTAAAGTCAATGACAATTCTTCTGTACTTATACCTGTCGAATTCAAGTTTTTTGTACTTAGAATTAAAATCAACCCATCTTCACCATCGTAGCTAATTGGTAGTTTGTTACTTGGCATTCAATTAATGATAAATTTTGCACATTTAGACGTGTTTTTCATATTCAAATAAGCCATATATATTTTTGATACATAAATGTCTGGATTCTCTTAACGACCTCGGGATCAGAGCCCCAGGCGAAATCACACAAAGACAAGAGCTTGGCTCCGGCCGGGAATCGAACCCTGGTCGGCAAGCATGTATAGACAATGACTAAACCACTTGGCCACGAAGAAAGATTAAAGTCAATGACAATTCTTCTGTACTTATACCTGTCGAATTCAGGTGTTTTGTACTTAGAATTGAAATCAACCCTTCTTCACCATCGTAGCTAATTGGTAGTTTGTTACTTGGCATTCAATTAATGATAAATTTCGCACATTTAGACGTGTTTTTCATATTCAAATAAGCCATATATATTTTTGATACATTAATGTCTGGATTCTCTTAACAACCTCGGGATCAGAGCCCCAGGCGAAATCAAACAAACACAAGAGCTTGGCTCTGGCCGGGAATCGAACCCTGGTCGGCAAGCTTGTATAGACAGTGACTAAACTACTTGGCCACGAAGAAAGATAAAAGTCAATGACAATTCTTCTGTACTTATACCTGTCGAATTCAGGTGTTTTGTACTTAGAATTGAAATCAACCCATCTTCACCATCGTACCTAATTGGTAGTTTGTTACTTGGCATTCAACTAATGATAAATTTTTCACATTTATATGTGTTTTTCATATTCAAATAAGCCATATATATTTTTGATACATTAATGTCTGGATTCTCCTAACGACCTCGGGATCAGAGCCCCAGGCGAAATCACATAAAGACAAGAGCTTGGCTCCGGCCGGGAATCGAACCCTGGTCGGCAAGCTTGTATAGACAGTGACTAAACCACTTGGCCACGAAGAAAGATTAAAGTCAATGACAATTCTTCTGTACTTATACCTGTCGAATTCAGGTGTTTTGTACTTTGAATTGAAATCAACCCATCCTCACCATCGTAGCTAATTGGTAGTTTGTTACTTGGTATTCAATTAATGATAAATTTTGCACATTTAGACGTGTTTTTCATATTCAAATAAGCCATATATATTTTTGATACATTAATGTCTGGATTCTCTTAACGACCTCGGGATCAGAGCCCCAGGCGAAATCACACAAAGACAAGAGCTTGGCTCCGGCCGGGAATCGAATCCTGGTCGGCAAGCTTGTATAGTCAGTGACTAAACCACTTGGCCACGAAGAAAGATAAAAGTCAATGACAATTCTTCTGTATTTATACTTGTCGAATTCAGGTGTTTTGTACTTAGAATTGAAATCAATGCATCTTCAACATCGTAGCTAATTGGTAGTTTGTTACTTGGCATTCAATTAATGATAAATTTTGCACATTTAGACGTGTTTTTCATATTCAAATAACCCATATATATTTTTGATACATTAATGTCTGGATTTTCTTAACGACCTCGGGATCAGAGCCCCAGGTGAAATCACACAAAGACAAGAGCTTGGCTCCGGCCGGGAATCGAACCCTGGTCGGCATGCTTGTATAGACAGTGATTAAACCACTTGGCCACGAAGAAAGATAAAAGTCAATGACAATTCTTCTGTACTTATACCTGTCGAATTCAGGTGTTTTGTACTGAGAATTGAAATCAACCCATCTTCACCATCGTAGCTAATTAGTAGTTTGTTACTTGGTATTCAATTATTGATAAATTTCGCACATTTAGACGTGTATTTCATATTCAAATAAGCCATATATATTTTTGATACATTAATGTCTTGATTCTCTTAACGACTTCGGGATCAGAGCACCAGGCGAAATCACACAAAGACAAGAGCTTGGCTCCGGCCGGGAATCGAACCCTGGTTGGCAAGCTTGTATAGACAGTGACTAAACAACTTGGCCACGAAGATAGATAAAAGTCAATGACAATTCTTCTGTACTTATTCCTGTCGAATTCAGGTGTTTTTTACTTAGAATTGAATTCAACCCATCTTCACCATCGTAGCTAATTGGTAGTTTGTTACTTGGCATTCAATTAATGATAAATTTTGCACATTTAGACGTGTTTTTCATATTCAAATAAGCCATATATATTTTTGATACATTAATGTCTGGATTTTCTTAACGACCTCGGGATCAGAGCCCCAGGCGAAATCACACAAAGACAAGAGCTTGGCTCGGTCGGGAATCGAACCCTGGTCGGCATGCTTGTATAGACACTGACTAAACCACTTGGCCACGAAGAAGGATAAAAGTCAATGACAATTCTTCTGTACTTATACCTGTCGAATTCAGGTGTTTTGTACTTTGAATTGAAATCAACCCATCCTCACCATCGTAGCTAATTGGTAGTTTGTTACTTGGCATTCAATTAATGATAAATTTTGCACATTTAGACGTGTTTTTCATATTCAAATAAGCCATATATATTTTTGATACATTAATGTCTGGATTCTCTTAACGACCTCGGGATCAGAGCCCCAGGCGAAATCACACAAAGACAAGAGCTTGGCTCCGGCCGGGAATCGAACCCTGGTCGGCATGCTTGTATAGACAGTGACTAAACCACTTGGCCACGAAGAAAGATAAAAGTCAATGACAATTCTTCTGTACTTATACCTGTCGAATTCAGGTGTTTTGTACTTTGAATTGAAATCAACCCATCTTCACCATCATAGCTAATTGGTAGTTTGTTACTTGGCATTCTATTAATGATAAATTTTGCACATTTAGACGTGTTTTTCATATTCAAATAAGCCATATATATTTTTGATACATTAATGTCTGGATTCTCTTAACGACCTCGGGATCAGAGCCCCAGGCGAAATCACACAAAAAAAAGAGCTTGGCTCCGGCCGGGAATCGAACCCTGTTCGGCAAGCTTGTATAGACATTGACTATACCACTTGGCCACGAAGAAAGATAAAAGTCAATGACAATTCTTCTGTAATCATACCTGTCGAATTCAGGTGTTTTGTACTTAGAATTGAAATCAACCCATCTTCACCATCGTAGCTAATTGGTAGTTTGTTACTTGGCATTCAATTAATGATAAATTTTGCACATTTAGACGTGTTTTTCATATTCAAATAAGCCATATATATTTTTGATACATTAATGTCTGGATTCTCCTAACGACCTCGGGATCAGAGCCCCAGGCGAAATCACACAAAGACAAGAGCTTGGCTCCGGCCGGGAATCGAACCCTGGTCGGCATGCTTGTATAGACAGTGACTAAACCACTTGGCCACGAAGAAAGATAA